>NC_051178.1:395876-457128 GCF_013339695.2 Rhipicephalus sanguineus | reverse complement strand
GATAAATTCGCATTGCTCGCAACGAGTTTGAGCATATGTTACAGCTGCAGATCATTCGTCCGTCATCAAGCTCGTGGTCGTCGGCGCTACAAATGGTTCCCAAGAAGAACCATGACTGGCGGCCCTGTGGTGATTATCGGGCTCTCAATGCAGTCCCCGTTCAGATCGATACCCGTTACCAATATTCAGGACTGACTGCCTTTTTAACGGCACAACAGTATACTAGAGGATGATCTCGTGAAAGCTTATCACCAGATCCCCGTTGAGTCTGACATTCCCAAAACTGCAATAATTACCCCATTTGGACTCTATGAGTATTACGAATGCCTTCGGTTTGAGAACGCAGCTCAGACATTTCAGCGTTTATAGACGAAGTCACAAGAGGCTTGCCGTTTGTTCCTATATCGACGATCTTCTCGTGACAGCAAGGACGCTGAAACGCACAAGCACCATCTACGGTGAGCTTTTCACTCGACTGGCGTGATTACGACATTGTCATCAAGTAGAAAAGTGTCAGTTGGAGTCTCGGAGATAGCATTCCTCGGACATCAGATCACTAAAGATGGCATCACTCTTACCTGACAAGGTTCAAGCTATCCTCGAGTACCCGCCTCCCACGTCCATACGTAGTCTGCGACGTTTTTATCGGACTCGTCAATTTTTATCGCCGCTTCATCCCTACATGCTCTACACTGCTGCAGCCTCTGGAAGCACTACTCTCGACTTCGCAAGCCGAGTCAGCCGCACTTCCTGGGACACGGTCGCGGATCAATCTTTTGGCCGCCGTTAAGACAAACTCGCCCAGCCACCCTCCTCCATCACCCTTCACCAACTGCCCACTAGCCTCATGGTGGACGCTTCTTCAGAAGCAGTTGGAGCCGCTCTTCATCAATGGATCAATGGTGCATGGGCTCAATTCTTCTTCTCCCGCAAGTTACGCGACACTGAGCGCCGATACAGTACTTTCGGACGGGAGCTCCTCGCGGCCTACCTTGCGGTGAAGCATTTCAGGTACTTCCTTGAAGGGCGACAATTTGCCATTCTTACTGACCACAAGCCACTTGTTTCGGCTTTACGTTCCTGCAGTGCCACGCACACTCCTAGAGAACTTCGGCACCTTGCTTTCATTGCGAATTCACCACAGACATACGTTATGTAAAGGCAGCTTTAACAGTGCAGCGGACGCTCTCAGTCGTATTACCATCAATGCCACGACAGGCACCACCGACTTTCATTGTCTTCGCTCGCGGAGGCACAGGTATTAGACGATGAGCTTCCACGACTCCGATACTCTACTTCCCTCCGACTGGAACAAGTCAACTTTCCCGACGACGACGTTACGCTCTGGTGCGATGTTTCACACAACTGCACTCGTATCTATGTTCCTTCACAGCTGCGTCGTGCTGTTTTTGACACCCTCCACTCCATCTGCCATCCAGGCGTAAGAGCTACGCAACACTGGTCACTGAACGCTATGTCTGGCCGCGCATACGCGCTAACATTCGTGACTGGTTCGCACTTGCACAGCGTGTCAGCGTATCAAGGTACAACGGCACACCAAGCCTCCATGGGGAAAATTCCCTCTCCTGATGCACGTTTCGACACCATTCATTTGGACATTGTCGGGCCTTTACCTCCATGTCGGGGAAATACGTATTTGCTTACGTGTATTGACGGTACACTAGGTGGCCGAAGCAGCTCCAATGCCTGACATCACGGCAGAAACAGTTGCTCGTACCTTTCTTGCTACCTGGATTAGCCTTTCGGTGTACCATCAACGGTGACTACCGAGCGAGGCAGGCAGTTGAGTCAGCGCTTTCACCTCTGTCACATCTCTACTGGGTTGTGCGCGTATTCGCACAACTGCGTATCATCAGCATCAAATGGCTTAGTGGAGAGACTCCACCGTCATCTAAAAGCAGCACTCGCCTCGCAGCCTCACGCCGAAGATTGGGTATCACACCTCCCCATCGTGCTTCTCGGCCTGCGTTCAACACTTCGGCCAGAACTTGCCTGCTCGTAGCCGAGATGGTTTATGGCTGCACACTCCGTTTGCCTGGTGACTCGTCAGCCCCGTTACTACGCAGAGTGTTTCGGATCCTCTTCTTTGTCCAGCGTCTGCGGGTCTTCATGCAAACTTGCGACCATCACCAACTCAGCTCACACTAAGAACGACGTTTTTCTGCCGGCAAACCTACAGACATCTTCACACGTTTTTGTCGTTGTCGATGCGTCTCGCCGTGCTCTTCAGCTCGCTATGACGGTCCTTTCCCAGTCATCAAGCGTTGAAGGACATTTTTACAATCCTGCGTATGGGTATGAAGACACAGTCAGCATTGAAAGGATCAAGCGGCACCCATTCTGACAAGCTCCGTCTGATCATTTTTTTCTTCAAGTGTAGTGCCCACGGCCACTTGTTGCAGGGGGGGCTATCTGTGGCATACTTTTCTTCTCTTGGCACGACGCAGTTGGGACATAAACTAGTAGTGGGTAGTCTGCTGAGGAGGAGGAAGAAGAGTAGGGAACAATGGCGGAGATACATTAATAAACCGCGCGGTGTTTCGGAACCGCGTTTCAGAGTGCTATAGGGCCTTCTGTCCAGCTCGCGCTTTTGCCAGGTTGGAACGCGCCAGGTCGAGGGCTGCGTCCACCGTGAGCGCAGTTCCGCCGCGTAGCAGACGGGCCGGGATTTGTGGCGGACGCCCCGCTGCCGCCCGCAGAACGCGGTCCATGGGGTTAGGCAGCTCTCTCCCAAAGTTGAGGAAAGCGGGCCTGTACGGTTGAACGGTTCACCGTGGACCGCAGGAAGAAGCCTATCTCGTTAAGATAGGCATCCCAATCCCTGTTTGCTGCGCAAAGGCTGTCAGCAAGGGCTTGAGGTTTCGGTTTATTCGCTCAGTCGGGTTGGCCTGTGGGTGATACGTGGTTGTTTTGCGGTGCTTAATGCCAAAGGCAGCACACGCATCCACAAACACCTTGGCCGTGAAGTAGGACGCATTGTCCGTGATCAACTCCGCCGGAAAGCCAAAGCAGGTAAAGACCTCGGTCAACTTGTCCCAGATTGCGCGTGCCGTTAGCTTCCGAAGGGGAAACAGCTCGACCCACTTCGTGAAGTGATCTGTGACAGCCAGGAGAAAAAACATGGCCTCTCGGCTTCTTGGCAAAGGTCCCATAATGTCACAGGCCGCGACTTGCCAGGGTTGTTGGCTGTCGATCGGCTGCATGAGCCCGGGAGGCTTGCCACCACGAGGCTTCACGCATTGGCACACGCGGCATGAGCGGGCGTAGTGAAGGGCATCACGCTTCATGCCAGGCCAGGTAGCAGAGCGGCACAACTTTTGAAAAGTCTTAAGGCCACTCGCATGTCCGGCCAACCGCGAGTCGTGGAAATAGCCGAGGGTGGCTTTCCTTAGACTGCGGGGTATCACCACCTTGAAAGACTCCTGGGGAGCTTCTTCAGATGGGACATAGCGCAGGAGAACGCCATCAGCATCAAGCAGATACGAATCCAGCGTGCCCGCAGCAATACCAGCTGTCCGTTTGCGCCCGGCGGCTTGACCGCCACGCTCCTCTTGGGAGCTCAGCTCTTTGAGCCCGTCAACAATTTGCTGACAAAACGGATCGTCCTGCTGTGCCTTAAGTAGGTCCTCTCTGCTGAAGACGATACCGGCGGACGTTACAGGGTCTACCAGGTATGCGTCCTCACCCGAGGCGGTCGACTCGAAAGCCATTGCGCCGTCGGGGTTCGCGCCTTTCGACCCATTGGAGCCAGGGGCCCCTGAGTCTACTCGGTGCGAGCGCTCTGGGAGTGGCGGACACAAGTGTCATACGCCAGAACGGGGCACGCGACAAGGCGTCGGCCACGACGTTCGAACTCCCTTTCCGGTAGCGCACAACAAAGTTGTACCGCTGCAAGGTCAACGCCCAGCGCGCGAGGCGGCCCGAGGGCTCGCGTAAGCGCTTAAGCCAGGTGAGTGCCATGTGGTCCGTCTCCACCACGAATGGCACACCGTCGACGTAGCAGTCGAACTTCCGGAGAGCAAAGACTATAGCGAGACATTCCCGTTCAGTCACGCTGTAGTTGCGCTCGGCGGCGTTAAGTGACCGGCTCGCAAAGGCGACTGGCCGGAGGACGCCGTCGTGCTCCTGAAGCAGTACCGCTCCGAGACCCAGGTCGCTCGCGTCCGCTTGGACAATGAACTCCCTGTTGAGGTCGGGCAGCTTCAGATCGGCTGTGGCCACTTGAGCTTGAGATAGAGCCTTGAAGGCTCGCTCTTGCTCTGGCCCCCAGCTCCATCGTGCCGACTTTTTCAACAGTGCGGTCAAGGGCGCTTGGAGGTCCGCGCAGTTTGGGATGAACTGTCGGTAGTAGTTCACCATGCCCAAAAAGCGCCTCAGGCCCTGAATGTTCGCCGGCGTCGGGTACTCACCATGGCTCGTACCTTCTCCTCGCACGGCAGAACGCGACCGCTCTCGATGGTAAAGCCAATAGCGAAATGCGAGTCTCAGCTATTTGAGCCTTCTTCGGGTTCAAGGTCAACCCGGCGGCACGCAACCTCTCGAGGACGTCCTCCAAGTGGCGGAGGTGCTCCTCGAACGTTCGAGAGAAGATGGACGATGTCGTCGAGGTACGCATGGCGTGTTGCCATTTAGCGTCCCCGAGAACGCGGTCTATCAGTCTCTGGAACGTAGCTGCAGCTCCAGAACAGCCAAACGGCATGCGGGTAAACTCGTACAAACCTCTGTGGGAGGTGAACGCAGTTTTCTCCGCGTCAGCCGGCTCCATCTGAACCTGCAGGTAACCGCGGCTAGCATCCAAGGTGCTGAAGTAGCAAGCACCGCCTAGCGCAGCCACGATCGAGTCAACGTTAGGCATAGGATAAGCATCCTTCCTCGTGACCTCATTCAGCCGGCGGTAGTCCACACAGAGCCGGTGAGAGCCGTCTCTTTTGGGGACCATTACCACAGGTGAACCCCAGGGACTGTTGAGCGTTGGACAACTCCCGGTCTCAACAACTCATCAAATGCCTGGTCAATTGCTTTCCTCTTGCCGCACTGACGGGGCGAGGATTGCATTTCCACGGTTGTGCGTCGCCTGTGTCAATCCGGTGCCTCACCAGAGAAGTGCAACCCGGGCGTTCCGTGAACATGTCACTGAAACGTGTCAACAGCGACGACAGGCGTGCCTTCTCATGTGTCGACAAGCTGTCCGGCAAAGGCGGCAGCGAGGGATCCGAGCTGCTGCTTACCGGGGTGGTCACCAGGCGTAGCCGAGACCTCGTCCACCACGGTAGCGCTATGCTCGAGAGAAAGCGGTAGGCACGGACCGTTTTCCGCCGCGCCGGCCAAAGGGCCAGTCTTGGCGTCGGAGTGAGAGACACGGGCCGAAGGGGCCACGCTTTGTCTCCTCTCCTCCTGCTCTCTCGTGGCGCCCGGCGACTTACGGGCAGCCGAGACCACGGGAGGTGTAGCGAATGGCCATAGGGCGCCGGAAGGGCCGTCCCCTGTAGCCCTCCGCTCGCGACGTCTATCACGATACCCGTGTGCGCGAGAAAGTCGCGACCAAGAATCACGGGCACGGAAAGACCCGGGAGATGCACGAAGCGCTGTCGGCGCGCGCGATTCTCCCAGCGCACAACCAACCGCGCAGCGCCGCACGAGGTGGCGGTACCACTGGCGAGATGAAGGCAGTGTCGCAAACTCGAATGCGGACAGAGCGGTCGCGCAAATGAGCCATAACCTCTTCGCCGAACAGCGAGATCGAAGCCCCGCTATCCAGCAACGCCGCAAACTCTCGACCAGCGATCGTAAGGGCGATGAACGGCGCCGGCGTGGCTGGAAAGTCGTGTCCAGCGCGACACGCCATCGGTGCCAGAGGTTGGGTACACCCCCATGCTCTCGTACTGCTGTAGCCGCCGGTGAGGGGGAGCTCACCGACGGCTCACCCCGTTTCCCGACGGGCGAGCAGGCCCTTGCATCGGGTGGGCGCGTTGCATGATCGCGCGGTGTGGCCACGCTCATGACAACGGTAGCAGACGACGCCTTTTCCCCCATCAGTGGGGATTTTGGCGACCCTTGAGAGCTAGGTGGCCTCCGTTCGCTAGCCGAAGGGGGGGCTCCGCGATCGGATCTCCCCTCGGTGCATTGGGACACGGGGTTCCGTTCTCGTTCGCCCTGCAGTGCAAAGGGGCACGCCCGGGCGTACGAGTACGGGTCGAGCGCGCGGTCCGAAACGTCCCGGCGCGTCTCGTTGCTCTCTCACGGCCGAGGCCAGCTCGTGATTAGGGGGATTACGGGGTGACGAGTCACCACAAGCCCACGCACAACGAGGCTCGAGAGAAGCGGACGGCGGCGGCGGCGGGCGGTAGGCTCTCGCCGCCAGTATGTCGCCCTGAATACGCTTCGCATCGGAGGCCAGCTCGTTCAGGTTGCGATAACGGGCGCTCCGAAGGTAAGCGGCGAAGGTTGGATGAGCCTGGCGAATGGCTCGCTCTACCTTCTCAGCGTCTGATGCCCGTAGGGTCGGCAAGGAGGTAGAGTTCCTGCAAAGCCCGGACGTACTCTAGAAGAGATTCGTCGGGATGCTGTGTTCGGAGCTCTAGCTCGCGACGCATGCGGCGCTCGTATCAGGAGGAAGGAATTCGCTACGGAAGAGCGCCCTAAACTCCTCCATCGAACGAGCTTGGTGGCCGACAAGTCGGTGCCACGCGCCGCTTGGGCTGTCAGCGATACAGGCAATACACTACCAAGCATAACGCTGTCGCTCAGGCCCATCGCCCGCTGATAGCGGTGCAGCCGCCTCGAGGTACTCTGTGGCACTCATGCGGTCCCGAATAACGCTGTACTCAGGCAGAGGTACCCTTAGGCTACTCGGTGCGCCTGGCTGAGGGGACTCGAAGGCCTCCCCTTCACAGCACAGGCTGCGAGCGCGCCACTTCCAACAGGACGTTTAGGAGCTGCGCCGCAGTTGCGTGCAGCGGCGGATTGCTCCCACGCAGGCGCGGCCGTAACAGGGTCGCGCGCCTGTTCTCCGGCATGCACTTCAGACCGAAAAGGGCCAGTAAACGGCATGGAGGAGTGTAGGGTTGTTTCCGCTCCGACGGGCGCATGAGGCCCTCACACGATAGGCAAGCGGATCGACCGCGGAGCACGGTGGCCCACGTCGGTCGAAAGTACCGCCAACGTGAAATCTGAGGCAGGCAAGCGTCGGGAAAACGCGGCGACGTTGTCGGCCAAGCGAGGCTGGCTCGCGCACGACGGTTGTCAACCCTTTGGCGCTCGCGAACCACGGCGGGTCAGGAAGCGCGTTCCCGCCAACACCTGAGTGCCCCCGGTAGGAAGGATCGGGTGCGGCGATTTGAGCTGTCAACCGTGCTGCTGACGTGGAAAGGCCAGCGAGCGGAGACTGCGCCGGGGACGGGCCCGTAAGCGCGTGAGTCTCGAACAGCTGATACAGCCCGTTACTGGCTTGGCTAGGACTGTGGTCCTTGTACAAGCGGCTCGCATCACTGTAGGGGGCCCCGAAAAGGGATCTCTCCCGGTGAACGAAAGCAGAGGGTCGCCGAGAGGGCCGTACCCCGTGCTGTCGCAGCCGTCCGCCTCGAACGAGATCAAGTCCGTCGCCACAGGATCGAACAGGAACGAGCGCCTCGAGGGGGTCTGCGCTGAAGCCATGCCGAAACCAAGTTGGGCGCCAGTTATGTGGAGATAGGTTTGCACTAGGCTTACCTACGAGCGCGACGTGCAGGGACGCGACGTTCTACCACTGCCGCTGCGTGCGACGTACGCTGCGGCCGGGTTCGTCGTTTTCTCCGACACGGCGCAGAAACCACGCACGAGGCAGGGTAACAACAACAACGGGTTTATTAACCCAAGATGCAGCACAGTACGACCTCACAGGCTTGCAGGCCGTAAGGGGAACTCCGCAAGACCGATCGAGTATACGCTTGCCAGCGGCGCTAAGACTACCACACAAAGGGCAGCGGACGAGCACACGAACGAGAAGCCGCCTGCTAGAGCAGCGCGTCAACCTCTCGTGGCTAGCCTGAGAGCATCTGACGCGGGCAAGCCCGCGCCAGACAGAAGCGAGCTCAAGGGGGAACGGGGTTGTCACTGGCGGCCAATGAGACAGGCGCCGCGCAGTGACGTAAGCTAGCTTGGGTCGCGTGAGCATGTGAGCATGTCGAGGCATGCCCGGACGCGTGCCCGCGCGCCGGGAGGCCGACGCATGGATCGCACCAGACAAAGAGGCCTGGCGCTGCCGCCGTGGTCACCGTACCCGCCGATTAGCGGCGATCCTCGGCGCTCGGAGCCGCGCGGGGCCAACACGCGCGCTAGCTGGGGAACGAGGCGCCGAAGGGGAGGGCGCGCTCGATTCCCACACACTATACGCATAGAGTAACAGAAAATGACAAGAGTGGACACACGAGCCTATAAGCGGCGGAGCTACGCAGCTTCACGCCAGCCGTTAGACGGCAGCACGTCCACTCCCTGTTTCCAAGAGAACGCGTGTACTAGTTATACTACTGCAGGTACCTTTTTCTGGTTCGCGATACATCTGCTTGTCTTTCTCAGACTATGTGGCTGCAGGCAGTGGCTTCCGCTGGCTCGCAGTGCGGCTCTAAATCCGTCTTTATCGTCTGCGATTGGACAGTTCGAAATCATCGATTGGTAGCTGTCATGACCATATATGGTCAGGCATTGCCGGCATGGCAAGGACGACGCGACGGACGCCAACGACGCGGACATGAGCGGCGACGCATACAAAAATTGGGTTCTACCTGCTCCGTGGAATTCGCTGGGATCGTCTGCCGGGAAGTCACTCTGCTTGGCGGCTACTTGGTAAGAACGCCTTCTTTGGGTTCTTTTTTCCCTTCATGACTTTGCAATGTATTGTCTCTACAGCTTTAAGTTGACATTTGACGCACTTTGTGTTTTAGCGCCGAAAGCTTCTTTGTGCTTCACGCTTCGCGTATGATGCTCGTGAATTGCTTTGCCAAAAATGAGTCGCCGCTTGCGTCGTAAGGTTTTCTTTGTGCATACAATGCCGTTACACGCAGTTCTAATCACTGCATGGTTGTGCAAATTGTGTGAAAGAGTGCAGTTATGCTTAGAATCGTTATTTGTGGTATTCGCAGTTTGCTTGACGCCTATGTTAAGAGCCGAATTAGAGAGAACTTGAGAAATGAGAACAGTGTTCGTTGGCCGTGGCTACGACGTAATATTCTCGGTTAAGTACTGCCTCAGTAGTTCAATGCACCGAAGGTTGCTTGTTTTCACTGCGGCAACTGCTTGGGACTGTTTTTCGCGAAAGGGCGCTGAGAGTGCGTCGGACAATTTGTGCGAAGGCCAGAGAAAATACGGTAAACTTTTTTCTCTTTTTCCAGGTCATGCCGTCCGGAGTCAAGTACTACGGCAGCTACTGCTGCGCTGCGTGGTGCAACAACGTCAGGATATGGGAGAGAGCGTGGTACTAAGTGGTTCAGGATTCCGCGAGACGACAGGTAGCCCTTTGCACATTTCCAAGATGTAATTTTGAAGTTGTGGTTGTCATTAGCTAACTATCAAGTATGTCCGTATCTTTCGCACTATTTTGCCGTTCAGCTAGTTAGTGTTTGGATGGTCATACATATTCTTCATTCGCTTAAATCGAGTGGCCCCTTTTCACTCTGAAATCCCCTTTTCCTCCCGTTTCCTCTGTGATGCTAATGCTGTCTTCTGAACTTTTATTGTATTGTGGGAATTTTCTAAATATCGCCTATCTATTCCTACTGTGCAATTTCTCAACATGTGGCAGCTGTCTTGCATTGTGCAGTGCACCCATCTTTTGTATGTGCTTACTGAGAATGTGACTTGAAATAAAATGTTTCGTCTCTCCCAACGATTGTCCATGTCTGCATAAACAATGGCATTGTGTGCTCGCCGCTCTGGCAGTGTGGCTTACACGAAGCTACTTATGCATGCAAGTAACGCGCTAAAAAAAAATTATATATATATATATATATATATATATATATATATAGTATATATATATATATATATATGTGTGTGTGTGTGTATATGTATACCTCCGAGACAATCACACGAACAGAAGTGGTCTCGGGGGCCGTGTAATTTACCTATAGCTAATAATGGCCTCTGAGATCGGCATTTTTAAATTTTTTTTGCGATGTTTGATCTCTGAGGCGGCTGTTAGGATTCCCCACTTCCGTTTGGTGCGCTGCGAACCCAAATCAGCCGCAGGGCCCTACGCGAGTGTCCTCTGCTTTACCTTTTTATATTACTCTATGCTATACGCGCCAAGTGTTTGCCACAGACAAGCGTCCGACAAGGTTCCTTACGAAGTAGAGCTCATCGTAAGTACACCGCTTCTTTACAACGTCCCGATCACTAATTGCTGCATGCGTTGACGCATGAACCAACATTTTTTCTCGACACAGTAGCTTCGTTTACGTGCCATGTGTTTATATAGTAGATTTTGAGGGAGCGCTGTCGCGCCGGCGCATGGATTTCACGGGTGCGGCCACGCGAAGGGTCAGCGTTGGTAAAACTTTGAAACCAGCCCGATAAACGTGCGAAAAAATATCTCGGCAGCTTGCGCTAGTGGCGCGGGACTGAGTCACTGCGGAGCTGGTGGTCACCTAGCTTGTCATAGCAGCTTGGCTACGTATTTGCTGGGTGTCTTCAGAGAAGAACGTCGGTGCATGTCTGTCGACCCCCTGTAATTTCGCTGAAAAAAATATATTTTGTTGTCTTCACGAATACGTTTAGCTCTTCGACAGCAATTTGTTCGGGAACAAAATTTTCGTCAGAATGAGATGCATCCAGAGACTCTACAGCGATCTGTTTGAAGCGGTTGAAACAGTTCTGGTACAAAATGTCGGTTTCTCTGATGGATGAGGCTTCTTCTGGCGTGCGCCTTCAGGAGGAATGGCGTCTTAGCCGCGCCAGACAGACTGGCGCCGGCGCGCGCGCAGACTCCGCCACTGTCGCGCGCGACTCGCCGCTGCTGGTCTGCACGTTCGGGAGGAGTGGCGTCTAGCCTCGCCAGACACACTGGCGCCGGCGCTCGCGCAGCTCTTCCCCTTCTGACACTGCGCTGAAGCCGCTCGATAGCGCCTCTGACTGGCGTTTGCAGGTGGGTAACGCCATGGAGAAGGAGAGCGCAAATGCTGCTCAACGGCGCAGAAGGGCCGAGAAGCTTTTCTCATAGGATCTCGAAGTAGTTGCCTGGCAATTAGCGATTCAGCGTACGAATAATGAACAGAAGGAGGCTAATAATCCTAGATAATCTGGAAAGCTAAGAATAATCAGCTGAACCTTTGCTAACGCTTCGTATATCCTGACATAGCCGAGCTAAGCCACTGCAAATTTCTTTGTGATGTGCGTAAAATGTAGTAATAATTTGCTCTTCAGAACCACTGTTCCTGTTCTTTTCTGTCAATCCATCAATCCACAGAACATATTTACGACCTAAAAATAATGATAATGGAAATTATTGCTCCATGCTCGCTCAATGCTGTGGTTACTTAGTTTACGTCAATTTGGCTACTTTTCGTGCTTCATAACTTCTACGTCACAAAATAATGCAACATGTTTTTTACAGATTAAGTTAGAACACGTGCTTGGCTTTAATTCTGAAATGTTTAAAGAAAATCGAAGATGGTGTTCTTTTTAAATCCTCTTCGAAATATTGCATTTTTAGAGACTTGTCCTCAGTTGAACATTTCTAGTTGACGTTTGAAGTCACTCTCAGCAATTTCGTTCAACGAATTTGTTAACTTAATATATCGCAATGTTCTCAAAACTTTTGGGAAGTCTGGCCTTTATGGACACGAGAAAAAAAATCTTAAATTCGAGCATTATTGAACTTTGTGCTGTAGAGAAGCATTGGTACTTTGCGATTTTGCGATTTTTTTCTTAAAATAGCATCAAAACTGCGAAGTAATAACGTTTTGTCGACGCAAACTATCGGTAGTATGTGGAGACAATTTGTCAGACCTACAGCTACAATAGTTGTTTTTTGGTAGCATCTCATCAAAATCCCCATTTCCAGCGAATTCGAAGAGGCGGTTGCGGCTCAGTGGAGGCTTTTAAATTTTTTAAAGAAGGCGAAATTTTTTTTTTCGCGAGACCAAAAGTGGTTTTGTGGTCTTGGGGACTCGGACAACAAAATATATTTTTTTTTCAGCGAATGACAGGGGGTCGACGGACATGCACCGACGTTCTTATCTGAACACACCCGTCGCTCTCGCTCATGAAATAGCACCGGAGAACTTGTAAAAGTGCGTTCCTGGCGAAGTTTTGTATGTGTTTTGACATCGTGTTTGTATGTGTTTTGACATTTTGGTATTTTTCGACATCGCTGAAGCCCGAGAGAGTCGTTAAATCACGTTGAAAAACACATCCATCCGTGCACTCGCGTAGACGCGCGCTGAAACACTGTTCGCCGGGCCCCGCAAGCGCTTCCGAGCCCTGGCGGCAGATGGCGTGGTCGGCGCTTTGCGCATCGGCCTATAAGGTTGTTTTATTCAATTTTTTTTTCAAGGCTGTTTCAAGCAGTGTCGTAGCTCTGCGGTAGAACACCTGCTTGCCAAGCAGAAATTCTCTGTTCGATTCTGACTCGCACCGAAGAATTTTTTATTTATTTATTTGAATCTATTTCGAAATTTCGTTCACGGACAACGCTCATTTTTTTGCTCACAACCACAACTGCCACACACGACGACGACGACGCCGACACAGGAATTTGCGCGAAAACGAGCTGTTCACTCTTCCGTGTTAATATATACTTTTCATCGACTGATTAAACGCTTGCACCATTCCCATCACCGCGTACTGTGTTCTTGACACCCTGTACGTCCAACACACTTTAACTCGATTATTACTTAACGAGTCGTCTCAAAGGTTTCAATTTCAACATAGTTTTACACAGTCCAGAAACTAGGGGTGTGCGAATATTCGAAAAGTTTCGAATATTCGTCGTATATTACATTCGAAATATTCGTATTCGATTCGAAAATCGTGTATTCAAAAAGTTTCGAATATTCGAAGTTATCGAATATTCGAAAAATTCGAATATGCGATTCGATTATCATGCGTAAAATAACTCGTCTTCCACATTTCTGCCCCGCCACGGTGGTCTAGTGGTTATGGCGCTCGACTGCTGACCCGAAGGTCGCGGGATCGAATCCCGGCTGCGGCGGCTGCATTTTCGATGGAGGCGAAAATGTTTGAGACCCGTATACTTAGATTTAGGTGCACGTTAAAGAACCCCAGGTGGTCGAAATTTCCGGAGCCCTCCACTCTCTCATAATCATATCTTGGTTTGTGACGTTAAACCCCAGATATTATTATTATATTATCGTCTTCCACATTTCTGCTGCGTTCGTATCGCTAAAAAAACGGTTGCCGAGAGGGAGCGATAAACATCGTAAGTACACGGGGGGCACGCTATCCTGCCTGCGACGAAGCGCCCCAATACGTATGATTTATTGCTGTGCATCTCCGACGTGCGCGCTGTTGGCGATCATGTAACCGTAACATTTTCAATATTATGCTTGCGGCCAGGTAACGTGCCGCACTACCACTCGTTCACTATGCGGGACACTTCTGAAGAAAGACAGTGACCCACGTGACTGTGGCGGACTGTAGGCACCTTCAGGTACCCCAGTCTGGTCAAAGCTTTGCCCCAGTGTAAACTCCCTATACCAGCCACTTCTGTTCAGGAGCGAGCGGTGCCTTTCAGGTGGCAGGGGGGGGGGTGTCTCTGTTAGAAGGGAGCGCCTGCTGCCTGATCGTGTGGGAGCAACTCATATTTCTTCATGATAACATGTAGTCATTACTTCATTGTGCCGATGATATTTGCTTGTGTTGTGATGTGCATTGTGCTAGCCGGGACATTGTGTTTCTGGAGATAGCAGTGTATGTTGTGTTGCCAGTCAGGCTGTTAATGTTTTTTTCTTCAAATAGCTACATGTAAATAACATATCGTTACTGTGGAGGCATTTCTCGTAGATATTCGATATTCGATTCGATATTCGAAGGTGGGTATTCGTATTCGATTCGGTATTCGAAAAATTTGATATTCCGCACACCCCTACCAGAAACCCGATCCTCTTAAGGCCGCTGCAAGATTCGAATTGAATAACGTCTGGCATTTCAGAACGATGACCAACGAGTGTCCACAGGGGGGTGGACCCATTCCAGGTACAGCTTGCCGACGGCACATGGCGTGGCGAGGACAATGAAAAAGAGACTGAAACCACTGTTGTGAAATTCCCTTTTCTAGATTAAATTAAATGTTTGTCCGTCCACGCAGATCGATTGCCGTGCGCTGTGGAAACTGCTTTCATTTCTGAAGATTACCTTCCAGCGCGTGTGCGCGAAGTGATTGTCTGTGTCATGTGATACCTACCTACCTTGCTCGGCCAGGTCACTTATCAACGGCTCCGTGAATCGGTGGCATCCCGATAACGTGACTTTATTTGTTGAAAAATCATGGCAACTCCCCTTGATAAGTCCGACAGTCTACTTCATTATATTATCGGCTACAAAAGAAGTCCGATTTTCTCCTCACTGACGTGGGGGAATCTCTGCTTTAACGAGGTAAGATGAATGCTTGCTGTTCCATTGCATACGAACTGACTAAGAAGAAAATTAAAATTTCTTCCTGCACTGCCGATTACAGGCTTACTTATTGTCTCTTATGTGACATTATTTTATGTAGTGGAATAATCTCGTCGTTTATAGATATAGATTATATATATATATAGATATATATAGGAAAGCTATGATTTTTCAAGGGCTCGTTTATCTTTGTTAGACACAATATTAATGAGAACTAACAGACAATACGCCAAGAAAGTACAGGGGGTGTTACCTGTAGTATTTAGAATGTAATGTGAAGAAGTAAGTGGACGAAAAGATGACTTGCGCCGGCAGGGACCGAACCTGCGACCTTCGAATAACGCGTCCGATGCTCTACCACTGAGCTACGGCGGCGGTCATCCTCCCGTTCCACTTTCTGGGGTTATATATGTTGATTAAACCTAGGATTGTTAGTCAGCGCCAATCGCAGCCATGGCGGCGAGTGTGGAACACTCTTTTTTTGCCTCTTGCGTCACGTAGCACGTGATCGTTTTACGAGTTGGCAGCTGACCAATAATCCTCGCATACTACCTGAAGGCATTAAGTCTGCAGGACGAGACTCCTCGCTATGAATGAGGAAAGCTATGATTTTCAAGGGCTTCGTTTTATCTTTGTTAGACACATATAATGAGACTAACAGACAAATAACGCCAAGGAAAGTATAGGGGTGGTGATCTGTAGTTATTAGAATATAAATTGAAGAAAGTAAAGTGGACGAAAAGATGACTTGCCGCCGGCCGGGACCGAAACCTGCGACCTTCGAATAACGCGTCCGATGCTCTACCACTGAGCTACGGCGGCGGTCATCCTCCCGTCCACTTTCTGGGGTATATATGTTGATTAAACCTAGGAGTGTTAGTCAGCGCCAATCGCAGCCATGGCGGCGAGTGTGGAACACTCTTTTTTTGCCTCTTGGCGTCACGTAGCACGTGATCTTTTTACGAGTTGGCAGCTGACCAATATCCCTCGCATACTACCTGAAGGCATTAAGTCTGCCAGGACGAGACCCTCGCTATGAATGAAGGAAAGCTATGATTTTTCAAGGGCTCGTTTTATCTTTGTTAGACACAATATTAATGAGAACTAACAGACAATAACGCCAAGGAAAGTACAGGGGTGTTACCTGTAGTATTTAGAATGTAAATGTGAAGAAAGTAAAGTGGACGAAAAGATGACTTGCCGCCGGCAGGGACCGAACCTGCGACCTTCGAATAACGCGTCCGATGCTCTACCACTGAGCTACGGCGGCGGTCATCCTCCCGTCCACTTTCTGGGGTATATATGTTGATTAAACCTAGGAGTGTTAGTCAGCGCCAATCGCAGCCATGGCGGCGAGTGTGGAACACTCTTTTTTTGCCTCTTGGCGTCACGTAGCACGTGATCTTTTTACGAGTTGGCAGCTGACCAATAATCCCTCGCATACTACCTGAAGGCATTAAGTCTGCCAGGACGAGACCCTCGCTATGAATGAAGGAAAGCTATGATTTTTCAAGGGCTCGTTTTATCTTTGTTAGACACAATATTAATGAGAACTAACAGACAATAACGCCAAGGAAAGTACAGGGGGTGTTACCTGTAGTATTTAGAATGTAAATGTGAAGAAAGTAAAGTGGACGAAAAGATGACTTGCCGCCGGCAGGGACCGAACCTGCGACCTTCGAATAACGCGTCCGATGCTCTACCACTGAGCTACGGCGGCGGTCATCCTCCCGTCCACTTTCTGGGGTATATATGTTGATTAAACCTAGGAGTGTTAGTCAGCGCCAATCGCAGCCATGGCGGCGAGTGTGGAACACTCTTTTTTTGCCTCTTGGCGTCACGTAGCACGTGATCTTTTTACGAGTTGGCAGCTGACCAATAATCCCTCGCATACTACCTGAAGGCATTAAGTCTGCCAGGACGAGACCCTCGCTATGAATGAAGGAAAGCTATGATTTTTCAAGGGCTCGTTTTATCTTTGTTAGACACAATATTAATGAGAACTAACAGACAATAACGCCAAGGAAAGTACAGGGGGTGTTACCTGTAGTATTTAGAATGTAAATGTGAAGAAAGTAAAGTGGACGAAAAGATGACTTGCCGCCGGCAGGGACCGAACCTGCGACCTTCGAATAACGCGTCCGATGCTCTACCACTGAGCTACGGCGGCGGTCATCCTCCCGTCCACTTTCTGGGGTATATATGTTGATTAAACCTAGGAGTGTTAGTCAGCGCCAATCGCAGCCATGGCGGCGAGTGTGGAACACTCTTTTTTTGCCTCTTGGCGTCACGTAGCACGTGATCTTTTTACGAGTTGGCAGCTGACCAATAATCCCTCGCATACTACCTGAAGGCATTAAGTCTGCCAGGACGAGACCCTCGCTATGAATGAAGGAAAGCTATGATTTTTCAAGGGCTCGTTTTATCTTTGTTAGACACAATATTAATGAGAACTAACAGACAATAACGCCAAGGAAAGTACAGGGGGTGTTACCTGTAGTATTTAGAATGTAAATGTGAAGAAAGTAAAGTGGACGAAAAGATGACTTGCCGCCGGCAGGGACCGAACCTGCGACCTTCGAATAACGCGTCCGATGCTCTACCACTGAGCTACGGCGGCGGTCATCCTCCCGTCCACTTTCTGGGGTATATATGTTGATTAACCTAGGAGTGTTAGTCAGCGCCAATCGCAGCCATGGCGGCGAGTGTGGAACACTCTTTTTTTGCCTCTTGGCGTCACGTAGCACGTGATCTTTTTACGAGTTGGCAGCTGACCAATAATCCCTCGCATACTACCTGAAGGCATTAAGTCTGCCAGGACGAGACCCTCGCTATGAATGAAGGAAAGCTATGATTTTTCAAGGGCTCGTTTTATCTTTGTTAGACACAATATTAATGAGAACTAACAGACAATAACGCCAAGGAAAGTACAGGGGGTGTTACCTGTAGTATTTAGAATGTAAATGTGAAGAAAGTAAAGTGGACGAAAAGATGACTTGCCGCCGGCAGGGACCGAACCTGCGACCTTCGAATAACGCGTCCGATGCTCTACCACTGAGCTACGGCGGCGGTCATCCTCCCGTCCACTTTCTGGGGTATATATGTTGATTAAACCTAGGAGTGTTAGTCAGCGCCAATCGCAGCCATGGCGGCGAGTGTGGAACACTCTTTTTTGCCTCTTGGCGTCACGTAGCACGTGATCTTTTTACGAGTTGGCAGCTGACCAATAATCCCTCGCATACTACCTGAAGGCATTAAGTCTGCCAGGACGAGACCCTCGCTATGAATGAAGGAAAGCTATGATTTTTCAAGGGCTCGTTTTATCTTTGTTAGACACAATATTAATGAGAACTAACAGACAATAACGCCAAGGAAAGTACAGGGGGTGTTACCTGTAGTATTTAGAATGTAAATGTGAAGAAAGTAAAGTGGACGAAAAGATGACTTGCCGCCGGCAGGGACCGAACCTGCGACCTTCGAATAACGCGTCCGATGCTCTACCACTGAGCTACGGCGGCGGTCATCCTCCCGTCCACTTTCTGGGGTATATATGTTGATTAAACCTAGGAGTGTTAGTCAGCGCCAATCGCAGCCATGGCGGCGAGTGTGGAACACTCTTTTTTTGCCTCTTGGCGTCACGTAGCACGTGATCTTTTTACGAGTTGGCAGCTGACCAATAATCCCTCGCATACTACCTGAAGGCATTAAGTCTGCCAGGACGAGACCCTCGCTATGAATGAAGGAAAGCTATGATTTTTCAAGGGCTCGTTTTATCTTTGTTAGACACAATATTAATGAGAACTAACAGACAATAACGCCAAGGAAAGTACAGGGGGTGTTACCTGTAGTATTTAGAATGTAAATGTGAAGAAAGTAAAGTGGACGAAAAGATGACTTGCCGCCGGCAGGGACCGAACCTGCGACCTTCGAATAACGCGTCCGATGCTCTACCACTGAGCTACGGCGGCGGTCATCCTCCCGTCCACTTTCTGGGGTATATATGTTGATTAAACCTAGGAGTGTTAGTCAGCGCCAATCGCAGCCATGGCGGCGAGTGTGGAACACTCTTTTTTTGCCTCTTGGCGTCACGTAGCACGTGATCTTTTTACGAGTTGGCAGCTGACCAATAATCCCTCGCATACTACCTGAAGGCATTAATTCTGCCAGGACGAGACCCTCGCTATGAATGAAGGAAAGCTATGATTTTTCAAGGCTCGTTTTATCTTTGTTAGACACAATATTAATGAGAACTAACAGACAATAACGCCAAGGAAAGTACAGGGGGTGTTACCTGTAGTATTTAGAATGTAAATGTGAAGAAAGTAAAGTGGACGAAAAGATGACTTGCCGCCGGCAGGGACCGAACCTGCGACCTTCGAATAACGCGTCCGATGCTCTACCACTGAGCTACGGCGGCGGTCATCCTCCCGTCCACTTTCTGGGGTATATATGTTGATTAAACCTAGGAGTGTTAGTTCACGTGTTAGATCACGTGCTACGTGACGCCAAGAGGCAAAAAAAGAGTGTTCCACACTCGCCGCCATGGCTGCGATTGGCGCTGACTAACACTCCTAGGTTTAATCAACATATATACCCCAGAAAGTGGACGGGAGGATGACCGCCGCCGTAGCTCAGTGGTAGAGCATCGGACGCGTTATTCGAAGGTCGCAGGTTCGGTCCCTGCCGGCGGCAAGTGATCTTTTCGTCCACTTTACTTTCTTCACATTTACATTCTAAATACTACAGGTAACACCCCCTGTACTTTCCTTGGCGTTATTGTCTGTTAGTTCTCATTAATATTGTGTCTAACAAAGATAAAACGAGCCCTTGAAAAATCATAGCTTTCCTTCATTCATAGCGAGGGTCTCGTCCTGGCAGACTTAATGCCTTCAGGTAGTATGCGAGGGATTATTGGTCAGCTGCCAACTCGTAAAAAGATCACGTGCTACGTGACGCCAAGAGGCAAAAAAAGAGTGTTCCACACTCGCCGCCATGGCTGCGATTGGCGCTGACTAACACTCCTAGGTTTAATCAACATATATACCCCAGAAAGTGGACGGGAGGATGACCGCCGCCGTAGCTCAGTGGTAGAGCATCGGACGCGTTATTCGAAGGTCGCAGGTTCGGTCCCTGCCGGCGGCAAGTCATCTTTTCGTCCACTTTACTTTCTTCACATTTACATTCTAAATACTACAGGTAACACCCCCTGTACTTTCCTTGGCGTTATTGTCTGTTAGTTCTCATTAATATTGTGTCTAACAAATATATATATATATATATATATATATATATATATATATATATATATATATACTGGCGAAGTGTAATTCGCGCTTTCACTAAAAAAGATCGATAATTGTCCGACCGATGAGCTTCCACGGAGAACAAACTTCTGCTATCTTCAGTGAAGGTCAGTAAGAAACGACTAAAAGGCATGCATGGGCGAGTTGTTCTGTAATTAGGACAGATGAAGCAGCGTAAAAAGAGACGAAGGTGTGAGTCAGCTTCGTATGTGTGCGTCTATTTGTGTGTTTTGTCTTTTTTTTGCACCACGAGGAATGCTAGAACGATGGGGAAAATTGTGTCATGCAAGTAATCAAGCTTTAGAGTTAAGGGTGTGCGTGTGTGTGTGTGTGGTGTGTGTGTGTGTGTGTGTGTGTGTGTGTGTGTGTGTGTGTGTGTTTGTGTGTGTGTGTGTGTTTGTGTGTGTGCGTGTGTGTGTGCGTAATAATAATAATAATATAATATCTGGGGTTTAACGTCCCAAAACCAAGATATGATTATGAGAGACGCCGTAGTGGAGGGCTCCGGAAATTTCGACCACCTGGGGTTCTTTAACGTGCACCTAAATCTAAGTACAAGGGCCTCAAACATTTTCGCCTCCATCGAAAAGTGTGTGTGTGCGTGTATGCGTGCGTGCGTGTGTGTGTGTGTGTGTGTGCGTGTGTGTGTTTGTGCGTGCGTGCGTGTGCGTATGTGTTACCGCGGGCTAACAGTGAAGCCTCCTCCTGGCAATCCATTTGCTCAGACGTGAAAGTGGAGGATAGCGCTGACAATGCTTCATAACCTTGAAATTTGAGCCACAAGCCACGTATTTTATGGGTTTATTAACCCGCTCTTGGCGCGAACACTCTTACAAACGAGTGGTTGCGTCGACACCTAAAAATTTTGAATGCTCTGTTGAGATACCGACAGCAGGAGAGACGCCAATAGGAACTGACTCGCAGATAAAATACTGCTAATAGCTTCATTGTGACCGATTCTCATTTTTTTCTCTTATTTCTTTAGACCTTTGCAAAGTCAGCATGAAGCTTTTCGTTGTATGCGCACTGTTCCTGGCAGCGGCCCAGGGCCACCCTAAGGCTCCATCGTCAGTGAAGCCATCGTCCGACGAAATGATAAACTTCATCAACAATCTGAACACCACGTGGAAGGTAAGCCTGATAATTTCTCCGCGCGTTTCGTGAAAGAAAAAAACACGCTGCTTCCAATCCTGCGACTAAGTCCTAATACATCTCAAAACATGCAAGCTACTGTGCAAAATTTAGTGTACCATCGTAAATTCTGGTAAATTTTCAGAACGATATCTCGACACTGGCTTCGTCGAACTCAGAATGCGTGGACGACAGGCCATCTTCGACTTGTATACGACAGCATGCCGTATAGACTGATGTTTTGTAAACGAATATCAGTAGAATAAGTTGCTCGGTGGCTAATACACCTTTAGTGAGGTACGCGGAAGCTGAGTGCGTGAACGAAAAAAAAGGTTTTAATTGCACGTCAATGCGTTTCAGAAGTCGGCTCTTTCACTTAAACAAGTCGTGCTTTGGCTATTATATTTTTAAAAAGGCTACCGTATAGCACACTTTCGATTCAGGGAACACGCATGTGTAGTACCTACGTTTTTGCATTCTGCTATGGGATCAATGCCACAAAGAAAACCTGGCTACGCATTCAAATCATGTATCAGCAGCCAATTAAGTATATGCTAGTCAGAAATTACCGCAATACTTCGCTTTAGTTTTTGTTAGAGTATTTTTTCTATGGCCATTAGTAAGCCACCTGTTATGTAAAGAACTAGCATCTTAAGATGAACGTCACTTATAATTTATTTTTGTATTTGTATAATTGCTGTAGTAATCAGCTACATCAGTTTACACGAGTCGTTCGGATGAAGTGTCGTTACATTTGTTAGCGCATAATAATTCACCGCGATCGTGGTTACGACATCTACTTTACTTTCTCTCGCTAACAGGCAAACCCTTTACGAAATGCATTGTAATAAACTCGACTGAACGCCTTCGTCCAGGCCGGCAGGAACTTCGATGAGAACATTCCCATGAGCTACGTCAAGGGGCTGATGGGCGTCCACGCTGACAGCAAGAACTACAGGCTCCCGCTTCACTACCACGCAGAGATTCCCAGTGACCTGCCGGAATCCTTCGACGCCCGTGAACACTGGTCCCACTGTAGCAGCATCCACCTCATCCGTGACCTGTCAACGTGTGGATCGTGTTGGGTGAGCAAGAAGAACGAATTGCCTATGATTCAGGGGCCGTCTTCAGTACGAATTCAAAAGAAGAAAGAACAGAGCTTAAATTGGAGCTGCAACGTTTTTCGAACAGGGCGAGAAAACGCTGCCGATCGTTAGTGGAAGCTCCTGCGAACATGCGTGCCAAAGATTACAGCACCGCACGCGGAAAGGAATTTAGAATTACGTTTCAAATACAGCTTGAAACTTGTTACTCTACTCTCAATAAATTTCGTGATAGACTGGCCCGACTACCTTCATGGAAGGAAGGATACAGCCAGTGGCTGATTTTGAGCATTCTCGTGCTGTATGGTTACCGTGACCACCACGTACCCATGCCGCGCTCTATGGCGCTAGAATTACATACCGTATAAGTACACTAGCGCGCTCGTAACCACAGTGAAAGTGAGCCAACGCGTTTAAAAAAACAAAAAAAAACTCTGAAGGTCCTGACGCGAGCTGACGCAGCTGATGTAGCTGACCTATTCATACATTAGTTTGTGTCCTATCAAGACAGACATCCATTGCTGGGCGCTACACATAAGTAGGCTTTCCAAACGTTTAAATAAAAGTACGTGTCTGTTGAGGTACGCTTATCGCAAACTAAACTTAGTGGTATATGTACCTAATACAAAGCAGGAATTCTCCGGGTATGTCACAAAATTCTAAGTTCGACTTAAGGAAGCATTCCATTGAAATATCTGGGACGTGAGTTGAAGCGCTTAAAAGTGTAACTCCTTCTCTCACATGGCTTTGGAGCCGCGGAAGCCATGTCAGACCGAATCCGCATCCACACCCAGGGCAAAGTCCAGGTGAACATCTCAGCCGAGGATCTGCTGACATGCTGTGACGGTTTGTGGTTTCGGGTACGGTGTTATCCAAATTACCCGCATTTATTCACGACGTATTGTATAGCGCGAACGGGGTACTTGGACAGACAGAAGAAACGAGGGACGTTTTTTTCCTCGTTTTTTCTGTCTGTCCAAGCTCGCCCAAGCCGCTACCCTAGCCCAAGCCCAAGCCGCTACCCTTCTAAGTGGCATTTATTCAGCTGCGGACGTGCAGCATTACCGAGATATATCGGTTGTAAAATAGGAGCACTTCTTTTTTAAATTCATGCAAGAGGGAAACAAACAATCGCAATGTTATAACTCAAGCAAATCTCAAACTTTTCGCTAGCAGAAACTTGAATTGCACTTTCCTGTATCAGCTGCTCAGAGCTTACTGTTTTCTTTATGTATATTTGTTTCAGTTCTTGCCATTACATACTTTCCGAAGCTCGTTTTCTCCATTTTCAAGACAAATTTTGTAGCCCACGCTTATTATGCTGCGCTTCCTAATATTTTGGAAAAGTTAATGTATTCGCACTTCTTTGCCAGGCTAGAGCGAAGAAATCAGGATGGTATTAGATGTGCCAAGAAGTTTGCAAATTTATTATTTGCGTTGATTAGTTAGCAGATAAATAGGAGTCAAAGTGCCGTAACTGGGGTTCCCAGAGACGTCAGAAGTGAGAATTTGGAATCGCATTTCTTTCACGAAGTGTGTGATTCCTTATACCTAAGTACAATGTCGCTTACTCCTTACTTTTACCTCCGCTGATTACTCTATTACTGTTCAGCCGTTCACCGCCCTGGAGCTCATGACTACGTTTCTTACAAGAGTAGTATCCTTTAAAGCAGTCAAGAAGATTTTTTATCTATCAACATATCTTTTTTGACGATAGTGTCGAACTTTCTTGACTTATCTAAACCACCTGGCTCTCACCTTTGTGCTAGATGCGATGGAGGGTTCCCTGCTACCGCTTGGCAGTTTTTACAAGGAAGAAGGCCTCGTTACTGGTGGCCTGTACTGTACCGAGGATGGATCCTTATCACTTCGCACCCTGCGAACACCACACCGTGGGACCCCTGCCTCCATGCAAGGGAGACGGTCCGACGCCAAAGTGCGTACGTGAGTGCCGCAAAGGGTACGAGAAGAGCTACGGCCAGGACAAGCACTATGGAAGGCATATTTCTCTTCGTATAACTTATTTACGGGGGCAGGGTTGACCCATGAGCTATGTGCCTGAGATATGCCGGGCGCACTTTCGGTCTCATGTAGGAAAGGCCGGGTTGTGCGGTGCTTTTCTTCGATTGATGCCTTTCCTAGTATGATTACCGCAATGCTGTTCGGTCCTGTTACGTTAGAATACTGGCTAAATGGGCAAGTAATCCGGTCCCCACAACGTTAAGCAGTTGATCAGAACTGGTCCTTTCTATTTTGGCAGGAATAGAGAACACATAAAACTTCGCAAGGTGAACAAAAGATCCTATGATTGGACATATGCTATGGTGGTGCAGGAAGGAGGCACCCGGGTGGGAACATGTTGGCATATCTTACCGGGCTAGATCCGCCTGCAACCACCAACATCTTAACTCCTCCGTGCTCCTTTTGTGATAGACACTATCCAACGAAAGATACCAGAATTTGTAGCCGGGAGGCGAGCTCGTGAAAAAGAGTAGATGTACCTGCCACACATAAAATTAAGAAACCACTAAGTTGTGTGTCTTCTCATTATATATATATATCTATATCTACTTATCTATAATTATATATATATATATAATATATTATATATATATATATATATATATATATATATATATATATAAAGAACCAATATAAGAACAAAGAACGAATATAAAGAACAAAGTTCAACACGACATTTTTGTCACCGATTCCCTGTGTATCTCCATTTCAATCCCAAGTAATGAGAAAAGACAATAATGCCAATTCGCGTAATTCGAAGGTTGCAGGTCGGTCCCTGCCGGCGGTAAGTTATCTTTTCGTCCGTTATACTTTCTCCAGATTTATATCATAATTACTACAAATAACATCCCCTATGCCCCTCCTGGCATTATTTTATGTTAGTCCCCTTAATATTTAGTCTGGTATAGAAAAACGAGCCCCTAAAATTACCATTCTTTCCCCCCTTTCAATCCCGTTATTTAACCAGGTAGCTGAATATATTTGGTCCTAAGACATTAAGGTTTATTCACTCTATTTCGCTTTGCTGCATCTCTGTAGT
Organism: Rhipicephalus sanguineus; assembly: GCF_013339695.2. Taxonomy (NCBI): domain Eukaryota; kingdom Metazoa; phylum Arthropoda; class Arachnida; order Ixodida; family Ixodidae; genus Rhipicephalus; species Rhipicephalus sanguineus. Next base: position 431,902 of record NC_051178.1, on the reverse strand, counting down.
AAGTAGCCCTTGTTCCTTTTATACAGGCAAGAAAGTTTACTCCATTTCTGGCGACGAGACCCAAATAAGGACTGAAATATTCAAGAACGGGCCAAGTGGAGGCCGACTTCACTTGTCTACGCGGACTTCCTGTCGTACAAGAGTGGTAAGGATGGAAAGGCATGACTCTTAAGGGCTCGTTTTTCTTTGTTAGACACAATATTAATGAGAACTAACAGACAATTAATGCCAAGGAAATTATAGGGTGTGTTTTATCTGTAGTATTTAGAATATAAATGCGAAGAAAGAAAAGTGGACGAAAGATAACTTGCCGCCGGCAGGGACCCGAACCTGCGACCTTCGAATAACGCGTCGATTCTCTACCCCTGAGCTACGGCGGCGGTCATCCTCCCGTCCACTTTATGGGGTATATATGTGCATTTAACCTCGGAGTGTTAGTCAGCGCCAGTCGCTGCCATGGCGGGGAAGTGTGGAAAACACTCATTTTTTATGCCTGTTGGGCGTCACATAGCACGTGATCTTTTACGAGCTGGCAGTTGACCAATTAATCCCTCGCATACTTTTTCTTTCTTCCCATTTATATTCTAAATACTACAGATAACACCCCCTATACTTTCCTTGGCGTTATTTTCTGTTAGTTCTAGTTAATATTGTGGTGCTAACAAAGAAAATCGAGCCCTTAAGAGTCATCCCTTTCCTTCATTCATAGCGAGGTTCTCGTCCTGGCAGACATGATGCCTTCAGGTAGTATGCAGGTAGTACAGGTAGTATTTATTCCCAGCAAAGAACAAGTAAAACTCAACAACATGAGTATTCTACTTTTGCTTTTGCTGATGAAGGCCTTTTGAGACCAAAAAAAAAATCACAAATATGGTAAACTGAACAAACCCCCTGTATTTCCGGAACTTATTGCTGCAATCAACCTCAGCTGACGGTAATAAAACTCGGCACCTATGGAGTTGATACCTGCGCGTTCTTTTAAAGAATTTCGAGGATTTTGCGCGCATCCTTCTACTTTAAAATTGTTACTGAAACGTATGTGATTTGCAAAACACAGCCGAAGTTTAAAATGAATTTCCATCACGAAAGGACCATTCTTATCTATTTTAATCTCTCTGATTCAAGCCAATGACATTGTCTACCATTCTGCGTAAAAAGAAAGCGTTGCCACATTTCAGTTGCTAACAAGTTATAATGCGTCAAATGTGACCAGCTCAGCCTAGAGGCAGCGCCATCAATAATTGCGGGGCTGCAATCACGATTCAAGTAGTTGAAGATAACTGTGCGCGACATAATCACAAAGCAATCGTTCTAAAAAAAAATGCGCCGCCATGTTTCATGGCGCGGCAAGCTTCGTCTTGTGAGAAGCCGCTTGGCAAACTTGAGTAAACGACGCCTAGCAGCGGCCGCTCGAGGCTGCGGTTGCTCACTTTATCACGTCGCTTCGGCTGCGGGCGATGTCCGCTTGCGCGTGAAAACGGCGATCAGACAGCGAATGAGGCAAGAGAATGTGTCACTGTGAAAATTAGAAGCAGTTAATTCCCGTCAAGGTCCATATAATGCAAGAAAAAACTCTGCCGCTAATATTACATAACAGAACGCTACAATTGCCTAACATATTGCGGAACTAGGACGTAATCTTGATAAACACCAATTAACATTTATTCACACGAGCCTGATTACCCCAGGCGACAACCTGCTTTATTTCTGTCGCTAACAGGTAACCCCTTTCCGAAAACCTTTTGAACGCCTTTGCACAGGCCGGCAGGAACTTCGACGAGAACGTTCCCCTCAGTTACATCAAGGGGCTGATGGGCGTCCACCCTGACAGCAAGAACTACAGGCTACCGCTTCACTACCACGCAGAGATTCCCAATGACCTGCCGGAATACTTCGACGCCTGTGAACACTGGTCCCACTGTAGCAGCATCCACCTCATCCGTGATCAGTGAACGTGTGGATCGTGTTGGGTATAAGCAAGGCGAATGTTCCCTCTTCATTCGGGTATCTTTTCTTTTTCGATGGCAATTAAAAAGCAATATATAAATAAAATTCTTAATAAAACAGCGGGTACACCCGCCTACTGGATCATTCATTGTGGTCCCTTGTAAAACCGTCGTAGTCAAGGAACGGTGTAGCAGTTTTTATTTTACCTGACGCACATATAGCGTGATAACCTAGTAAGTTAAATATGTCTCATTTTTGTATTAAAGTCAGTATTTTATGAAGAAGAGCATGCGTTCCTGTACGCTATGCCAATATATCTTCAGAAAGTATAGGTACTTGTTTATCTATGTGAAAGTACATTTACTGCAAGTTAAACGTATTGGTATTCACCTATTAGTGAATGGGAATTCTCCTGAGATGTCGCTCTATATGCTGTTTAAAGCGTAGAAGCGTTCGCCTGTATGTGTGCACAACGTGAGCATTAACACGTGGGCGGGAGCTTAAATAGATTTATTACAGGCATTTGGAGCGGCGGAAGCTATTTCCGACCGAATCTGCATCCACACCAAGGGTCGAGTCCAGGTGAACATCTCTGCCGAGGAACTGCTCACACGCTGCCATAGCTGCGGTGGCGGGTAAGTTCCATAACACAATCATTTATAAATACAGAAAGCTTGAATTCACTTATTTATACAGACAGCTTGAAGAAGTCGCCATCGAACATTGCTTGGCGACTACCTGGCCCGCCTGACATAATCACACCTAATCCCCCCCCCCCCTATCGCTGACATGATCAACTTTTATTGCGATAGCAATTATATTGTTACGGGGATACGTCGAGGGAAAGGTGCATTTGCAATATTTACCCGAGCACAGTGATCGGGACCGCAACAACAAAGATGGCGAACCAGAATACAACTCGTCCACGGGAGCGTTGTAGTGGACACTCCTTGCGCGTCTGTGCCGCCGTTGCTATCGGTGTCGGCGCTCCCGTGATGTTCCGTATCAATTCAAAATCGATAACAACGCCCCAAGTGTCGTATGGTCCATGTGCCAGTGAAAGCGCGGGAGCGCATGCAGCCAACGAACGCGGCTCAAGAGGAAAGGAAACGCGCTGACCGCCTATCGTCGCCTGAAAAGCCCATGAAAGGGGGGCGGGGAGGGCGAGGAACGGGAGGGGCGGCTGCGCGACTCAGACACATTCGGCCCTTTTTTAACCGGGTGCGCTGGCGCGCGCGCTTGATCTTTAGGGTGATCCGCAGACGGCTCACAGCTTTGGAAGCGCTGTTCTCACCACTCGGTTTGCGATGAGGTGATGGACAACATGATGGTTACTTCGCTCGCTGCGGCGGCCCCTCTTTCCTTACGCTGGCGTTTTCTTGACTTACGCCGGTTTGGATGATGGAAGAGTTAGCTGCCAGCCTTACCTCTTATAACATTCAAAGGTGATGCTGTCGCATTTCCGCTTCGACCTAGCGGCGAAACTGTGACTTCTTTTCCTATACTGCCTACAGGTTGTGATCTGCAGCATTACCCAAATAGCCGATTTTCAATAAGAAGAGAGGGAAACAGGTATTAGCAGTGTTAACTAAGCATCTTAACTTCTCATTTAGGCGCAAATACCCCGCAAGTTGTGGAAGACACCTAAAGCTGTTCTCCAACTGCTTGCACCTCGCCATTTTCTTCATTCACATGGTCACGGTCCTTGTCGTTGTCTTCTTTCCGGAGCACACTCTTATTTCAGGTGTGCCAGGCCCGAGCTATTTACGTTCTGAAACCTGCGCGACAAATCAATGCACTATGCCCCCCCCCCCCCCCAACCACCTTGCTTTTTTTTTTCATGAGGGCAAGAATGTGGGCCCCCGTGCGCAAGCTCTCACAAAACATAGCACTCACACATGTAGCTTAAATTACCTATCGGTAAACTTTGCCGCCAATCTGCCCATTGGTTACTGATGTTAACAGATCGATTCCTATGATGATCAATGTACCAATGCTTGGGTTGTGAGAGATGCCTTAATTGAAAGCTCGGTATTATATATACCGATCTATATAGTCAGTGTGTAAGATAGTAGGTGCTGTGGGATCGAAATGGCGAAGAACTGGCCCGGACGTGAGGCATCGCTTGAGGGTCTGGAAAGCAGCTTCACAGTCATCCGTCCAAACGAAGGATGCACTTGTGGTCAGAAGTTTGTGAAGAGGTGCTGCGATAGTGGCGAAATCACGGACAAACCGGCGGAAGTACGACGCTAAGCCGAGGAAGCTGCGAAGGTCCTTTAGCGTAGTGGGTTTAGGAAAGTGCAAGACAGCGGCCACCTTGTCAGGATCAGGTTCAATACCAAGCTTGCTGACGACGTGACCCAACACTTTGATGCTGCGGCTCGCAAACCGACACTTCTTGGTATTGAGCTGGAGGCCGGCTTTGGCTAGACATGTTAGTACCTCGTCTAGACGTTCTAGGTGTTGTGAGAAGCTGGACGAAAAGATGACGATGTCGTCCAGGTAACAAAGACAGGTCTTCCATTTTAAGCCCCGCAGTACCGTGTCGATCATTCGCTCAACCAAAAGGCATCACATTAAATTCGAAGAGGCCATCAGGTGTAGCAAATGCGGTCTTCTCTTTATCAGACTCGTGCATCGGGATCTGCCAATAGCCAGATCGCAAGTCGAGGCTTGAAAAGTATTCAGCGCCCTGTAAGGTGTCAAGGGCATCGTCAATCCGAGGCATAGGATATACATCCTTCCGGGTAATTTTGTTTAGTGCCCTGTAATCAACGCAAAATCGTACGGACCCGTCCTTTTTCTTAACTAGGACAACAGGAGAAGACAAGGGCTTGCTGAAGTCTGATAACGTTGCGTGCGAGCATGTCATTGACTTGTTCCTCGATAACCTTGCGTTCTGAAGACGAGACACGGTAAGGGCGACGGCGAAGGATACGAGACCCATCTGTGTCGATACGATGAGAGGCGCCGTAGTTTGACCCAAGCATCCGAACAAACGTCAAAACAATCTTGGTGTTTCGTTAAATGGCCAATAAGTCATGGGTTTGGGTTGGAGTCAGATCGGTACTCAAAGTGGCCTTGAGGGCATTAGATGAACCTCCCGCGGGCGTACACTTTGCGATTGACGAGGAAGGCGATAGAGTGACGACACATACCGGTGCTGTGTCGATAAGGCTGGCAACAGTGGACCTCTCAGACAGGAGTTGCGTCTCTGATGTCGTGTTGTAGGCGGTGGAGACTGGCATGACCACGTGAAAACCGCACTAGACAACAGGCGAATGCGATTCCTCGAAAAATACACCGCTGATCAGGGACAACCACTGCGTCACCGTCTATAGTATCTCTTGATTTGATTGTGACAATACGTTCTTGGGCTGGAGGCAGTACAAAATCCGCAGCTGCGACAAGGTGAGGCGACGAGAAATCGTAAGCACTAGAATGCTCGGTGTCCGTAATGTGAATAACGGGCGGGCCACACGAAATTACAGCGGAAGCAGCTGACAGGAAGTCCCAGCCTAATATAATCTGGTGAGCACACGAAGAAAGTACAGCAAGCTGAATATGATGGCGAATTCCGTCGATCAGAACACGAACAGTGCACTGTCCAATAGGGTAAATGGGATTGTCATTGGCGCCACATAACACCGGACCAACATACGGAGTTTGTACTTTTCGAGGCGACGGCATAATTTGCGATGAATGACCGAGATAGCGGCTCCAGTGTCTACAAGGGCGTCCACCAAAACACCTTCCACACATACAGTCAGTAAATTTGCAGGGCGCGCAGGAGGAATTATTGCGTTTAGACGACGAGCAGTTTCCCCTCCAAAAACTGCAGCTTCTAGTTTTCCGAGTGGCTGTCGAGAGGTGTCGGGGCAGAACGTAAGGGTGAAGAAGTACGCGGAAGGGCGACGGTGAACGACGGCGGGGTGAGCGGGAAGGACGAGGGTCGCCGTGGGACAAAGGAGGAGAAGGCGAGCGTTGTGACGAGGGAACGTAGGGTCCCGGAACGTAGGGATCGGACCTCGGAGTAAAATCTCTCTCGTAGGAAGAATATCCTCGTCGTTCATCTTGCTGGCGCCGGCGGCAAAAGCGGGAGATATGGCCTCGTATGCCACAGTAGAAACAGATGGGGCGTGCAGGGCGCCAAGGAGCGGAGTGCTGTTGTGCTGGTGCCTTGGCTGCCATCGCGGCCAAGTGGTCGTATACGACGTCCGCAGGCGCAGGTGGAGTTGGTACAGGAGGCCGTGATAGGACTTCGGCATATGAAGGCGCATGAAAAGCCGCAGGAGACGGGGCACGTGCGACGCTCGTCATTAACGCCAGTTCATCCTTGATGATGTCCCGCAGATTAGAAGGAGGAGAGCGGACGGATGAAGTAGCTGGGCTGCCAGGAACAATGCCGTGAAGTTCCTCTCTCACGATGGTGCGGATGAGGGCGCGCAGTTCATGTTCTCCAGTAAGGCGAGAGTCACAGGAGGCGTGTGGAAGGCGCATTGAGTGGAGTGCGTCCAGGCGTTGGCACGTAGAAATGATGTTCTGAACCGAAGTTGGGTTCTGGATGACAAGAGCATTGAAGGCGATAGAGTTGATGCCTTTCAGTACATGACGAATGCGATCGGCCTCGGGCATGTCACTTTGGGCACGGCGGCAGAGAGCCAGAACGTCTTCAATGTACGACGTGTACGATTCGTCGGGTCCCTGGATGCGAGTAGCGAGCTTCTGTTTCGCTACCTCAGAGCGTCCTGCAGACGTGCCGAAGATCTGACGCAGCTGCACCGTGAATGCTGACCAATCGGGAAAGTCGCTTTCGTGGTTATGGTACCACGTCTTCGCGACCTCCTTGAGGTAAAAGGGAACATAGCGCAGCTTGTGTGCCTCGTCCCAATAATTACAAGCACTGTTTCTGTCGTAGTTGTCCAGCCATTCTTCTACGTCCTCACCGCGAAGGCCGGAAAATACTGAGGGTCCTCGCTGGGATGTTACTCACGGTGTACCGTGGCCCAGCAGGCTGAGGGGGCGCGGCAGGGACGGTAGGAGGTGCGTCGTTTTGTGCCATGGATGTTGTTGGCAAGCACAATCGTCGACCAGACCGGAGCTCCAGGGGTGACCGGTAGAGCAAGCGGACGTGGGAATCACAGCACCTCCACCACTTGTGAGACGACGTCAGGTACGACGGAACGATTGTTATAGTTACAGCAAAGGCGCGCGACCAAAAACCGAACACCGGCGATCCAACACAATGATGATGATCGCGATGATGTGTATGCACAAGTGAAGATGATGACCGACACAGTCAGCGCTCACAATATATATATATATATATATATATATATATATATATATATATATATATATATATATATATATATATATATATATATTTTTACAAAGGACGAATGGCGTACGTATCTTTATGTACATACATGAGCGCTTGGCAACATTTACTTCATAGAAATGCACTCGCTGGCAATGGATATCGAACTTACTCGACCTCGCGACTGGCGTTTATGGCGGTAATAGCAGCTCCTGAAGCAACCATTCAGTTCAGTTGTACTGTAGACAATTATCACGTACGTTTTAATATCAAAAGCAAACTTCTTTTTACTTATATAAATCTACTGGCTCTGTCCTTCACGATAGATGCAACGGAGGAATCCCCGCTGCCACTTGGCAGTTTTACAAGGAAAAGGGTGTCGTTACCGGCGGTCTCTACGGTACCGAGGATGGCTGCCAACCTTACTACTTCCCGCCATGCGAACACTTCACCAAGGGCGCACTGCCTCCATGCGAAGGAATCAAGCCAACGCCCAAATGCGTACGCGACTGTCGCAAAGGATACGAGAAGAGCTACACCGAGGACAAACACTACGGCAAGTAAATTTTTTCTCGAATAATCTATTCCCAGTAAAGGCAATAATTTGGGGTAGTTGTTTTATTGGAAGATTCACGTTTGCTAGAGCAAAAAAAAAAAGACGACACAGTTTGATAGGAAAGAACAGTCAGGAGAGGATTCAAAGTAAGCGTTTGTTCCATGATAAGTGTGTCATCTTCTTGGAGCAAGTGAACACAAACCATATTTTCAGGCTGCATTGACCCGAGAGCAGTGTCTAAGAGATGTTCCCGTCGTTTTTCCGCCCCGTCTAGAGAGGGCCGTTTGTTCGGTGCTCTTTGCCTCACTCACCAGTCACTTAGTAAGGCCAGAAGCGGTCTTGCTAGTAGAACAGTGGTGAAATGGTAAAAAAAAGGCCAGTTGACAAAACACAAACACTAATTCACAAATAATTTCTCTCGGTTTTTTGTTTAGAGAAGCGCAGAATACATATATTTTTGATAGTTGAACAAAAAGATTGGACAAACTTAAACGTCCAGCCCGAAGGGGGCAAAATTCATCCTCCCCCATTTCCTCCTCATCCTCCTTCTCATCTCCTCTTCCGAATAAGAATGGGCACTTTATGTGCAGAAAACGCCATAAATTGTCGGGAACGCCAACCCCTTACCAGAAAACGAAAATGGTGCCTGTATACATATGATATGCTGCCACTTTAATACAAACTTCCTCGGTGATTTCCCGTGATGTCCGATTTCGATAACTGACCGTGGCAGCCATGTTGCACGAATCGAGATCACATTCTCGTGCCCTGCAGTGGCCTACCAAATGGGATTGTTGGATGCTTACTTGGCACACAAGGTTTTTGTGAACAGCGCCACGAAACGGCGTATCATACCTGTAGCAAGACGGACATGCTGAATGCTAAGTCACAGAAACACAATCGGAGCTTGTGAATGCGATGGTATCGGAAGCGTTTTGTTACACTTGGTGAGAGCTTTTCACTTATGCACTTGCGAAATTACCCGTGTGGTGATTTACCCGTCGGAAATGCACAATAAAATCAACTGACCATGCTGCCATAAAAGGGTGAACATGCTCTGCTTCACTACATTGCTTGAAAATGCAAGGGGAAACAAAATTATGTCATCATTGCTCAGACATGGTTCAGGTGAGATGAAATATCCGTACATTATTTCATAGCAGGCAAAAAAAAAAGTGTTGCGGAAAAAAAACATGATAGGTGCAAGAATTTGCGGAAGAAAAATGGATATAATAAAACAATCTCTATACTGTTCGTCGTGGTTTTTATTTCTCAGATCATTGGCGTAGCCGTGGAGGGGGGGGGGGGGAGGTTCAAACCTCTTCCTCCCCTCCACCCCCCAAAAAGCTTTTCAAATTGCATTTGTATGTACACACGCTAACACACGAACGCATGCACGAACATACATAAAGTGTGGTTGAACCGTCCTCCCGCCTAAAAAATTCTGGCTACGCTACTGTCAGACCTACTTCGCACTATCTTAAAGTCACATTACTTAGCTAACCTGATTATTGAATATATAGTCCTGAGATGTTAAAATTCGCTAGCTCTAAAATCAGAGCAAAGAAAGATTAACTGAACTCCTTTCCGAGAGTCGTGAGCAGTGCGGCTCTCCAAAACAGAGTTAATGTGTATATTTAAAACAGTTCGCATGTGACAAGTGAGAACTCCCTGTAAACGGGTAATCTCTGTTTTTATTCTTACAGTGCATTACACTTTGCTGCATCTCAGTCCGAATATGTTCTTCGTTTCTTTTTCTCTACAGGTAAGCAAGTGTACTCAATGTTCACGATCAGACCCAGATCAAGACTGAAGTATTCAAGAACGGACCTGTGGAAGCAGCCTTCACTGTTTACGCGGATTTTCCATCATACAAGAGCGGTAACCTTCACTTAAACCGTATGATGTGCCGCAGACTCTTTTGCGTGTGCTTGTGTTCTTTCGACTTTTACTTGCTACCCGGATGCGAAATTGCGCGCGGTATTTTCTCACTTCGTATCCAGCAGCAGAACGTTTAACTGGGCAAGTTGTTGTGCTTCTATCTTGAACGGATAAACATCGCGAAAGAACGAGCACGAACAAAAAGAACGACCAGACAACGGCGCTGACTCACAACTAAAATTTTATTTCGAAACGAACACAACAAATACCGCGGGCTCTTTTATGTGTCACAGCTTTTTTATAAGTAATCCTTCAGTTCATCTTTTCCCAGATGCTATTTTATTCCGTTCGTTTCGAAATAAAATTTTAGTTGCGAGTCAGCAGGGGCGGCGCCAGTGGGGGGTTTGGGGGGGCTTTAGCCCCCACATATTTCCGCCTGCCCCCCCTTTGCCCCCCCCCCCAAGAGCAAGCATAGTCAAAATACAATGCATATGTTCCCAGCCTCTCTGCCCCCCTAAAGGAACCCACTTGTCGTGGGTGCCCCCCCAGTAAAAAATCCTGGCGCCACCTCTGCGAGTCAGAGCCGTTGTTTCTCGTTTCTATTGTTGGTCCTCGTTTTTTCGCGCTGTTTATTTGTTCAAGATGTATCCAGCAGATCTTTGATTTATTCAGTACTTTTAGGAATATATTAGCGAGTTTCTACCGTAGTTGTTGCGGAACACCAGCCTCAGTTACCAATTGTAGTCTGCTTTGTGTTCGTCCGGTGTGTCATGGTGCCAGCTCTTTCCTTCTTTTCCTTTTCTAGTGCCCAATCTCTTACCCAAGTGAAGGGTAGCAAACTACACATTTGTCTTCTTGACCTTCTGCTTTTCCTGTGTTTGTTGCCAACTCTTTCTCTGTCTCTTGGTATTTTAGTTGATTATCCTTCACAACTTATTGCGTTGTGCTCACTTTTAATTTTGCGTAATTACGTTGCCGGCTGTATTCATATGCGAATGTAGTCAGCGAATCTAAACTACAGCAAATCGAGTTAACACCAACCTTTATGATCAGCAGGATCAGTGAAAATAATTGAAACATTAATTGAGGTTAGATTGTAACAATAATATTACTGCACTGAAGTTGACGGAGATTATTCTTTTGTTCCGACAGTAGATACTTGTGTCGGCAAAGTGCGAGCAAATATGATAGTCTAGGAAACTCTCTTCAGAAATTCAGGAAAGTGTGCGGGATATTCGCCAAGGTATGCTCTCCCTTACAAATGATGTCATGGCAAACTTTCATTGGCATAACCTGGGGGAAATATTCGTCTTGAGTAGATCGGCATTTCATTGTGCAAAATTGTACAATTTCTTTACCTGTTGTTTTTAGCGTACTCACCATTTTGCACACATCACTTAGCTTTCACGGAAGCTGCATCGACTTAAGCCCCTAGATATCGCGTCGCCACCTGATCTTGGTTGAAGCAGGTGCTAATTCTAAGCATACTGTGTTCAGCGATTGTTGCCTGATACAGTATTATGAGGCATCGCTTGCTTACTGAAATGTGTATTTGAACTTTCCCATGGCGTAGGAGTTTACCAGCATCACAGTGACGATCTCCTGGGTGCTCACGCGATTCGTATCCTAGGCTGGGGCACTGAGAACGGCGTCCCGTACTGGCTGGTGGCAAACTCCTGGATCCCGGTCTGGGGAGACAAAGGCGAGTGTTCCACACAAAACACAACCTTGTTTTTTTTTGTTTGTTTTGTTTTGCCAGTAAGCTACGAACCAACGAATGCGCTAATCTTCTTTGACAACGAGTTTAGTTTTGCATCCCATAATAGTATGAAGTTTACTGACCATAAGATACCGCTTGTTACCATCCTGAAAGCGCTCTGTTCTCTGCTTCATGTTTAGTACGTCAATAATTCTTGAGAAATAAAAGCTTCGGCATGACTGCTCTAAAGCGCCTCTTCCCCAATGGTGCACTGCCGTGAAATTCCTTATTGCAACGTGAACCAGAGATGCGTCAGCAATTGTGACCCAAACAACCTACATGGTCACATCCAATCTGTTTCAATTGCGACCTGGTTGCTTTTGTATCGTGCTTTCACTCCAGAATTGCTTTTTCTTGGGCGAGTTGGTAATGACTGAACGACATAATATTGTAGGGCAAAACTCGAATGCAGAGGGTAAGATGTCGACTTTCTTACTCCTATCTGTCTGTTAGTGTTTCTTTTTGAGTTTTGCGCTACATCATGATGTCCTTCTTTCCCTCCAAACGGTATATTTGGACTGGAAGACAACGAAAATGAAGTTAATTGGAACCTATCTATTTCTTGAAGAAGAAGTGATCCTAAACCGCCTGACATAAATCCAGCTAAGAAGCTAAGAAGAACAATAGATGAAGCGTTTTTGGAGGCCTTCAATAGATTCCAGGAACAAGAAAACGCTACTGACAGTTCAGGACAGTGCGCCTGTATTGAGAAAAAAACCCTCGCTCTTCCAAATCTAGTCATCGCCATTACGCCGATGAAACAACGGACGGCACGCACTGAGGAAAGCAGAATATGGTGTTAATTTGGTCGAAAAAGATTGCTATGTCGTTCATTTGCTGCCATTGGACTACTTTAGCGAGGTCAATTTAAGCCGAAATGAAATGTTCCAATCTATAAGAGCCAAATCGAAATTTTACTTCCAAGTACCGACGACAGTGAGCTATATAGACTTTAGCCGCATAATAAGTTTGAAGTATTTTGGGGACATGGGCACCCTGGCAAAAAAATTGTGGGGCAGGCCCGACCATATTGTCAGTACCAAACAAGTGCGTTTTTCTCAGTTTGACCTAATGTGGACTTGACACATTTAGGAAGAGAAGCGCCACGTATTTGCTCGTTGCTGTGCAAACCTAACGGTAATACCTACCTTTTGTTCTTCCAGGCTACTTCAAGATTCTCCGTGGAAAGGATGAGTGCGACATTGAGGACGACATCAACGCCGGTATTCCCAAGGAAGCCAAAGCATATTAAACGTAGATTGTATGTAACAATAAAATTACGCGCGTACGTTTCGCATGTTTGTACTTCTGCAAGGATGAAATATTCATGGATCGATGCTCTTGACTAGTATGAATAAGTACGTACAGAATAATCGCCGTCTGTTTCCGGTGCTTACGCCAGACTTCTCCTCTACCACACTTCTCGGAGGTTCGTATCCCATGATCAGGATTCGGAACTACGACAATGTGACGGGCAGTCTTGTGTCAGCCGTTGGTCCAACGCAGCAGATCATTCAAATATGACAGTAAGCGTTTCTATGCACAACTACCGGTAACGTGCGGAACAGCAACGTGACGTCGCAGCGAGAAGTGTGTTAGTTCGCACTCGCTGCTCTGCAGCGGCTACGTCGATGGTGAAAGGAAAACGACGTCGTTTTCGCCGCGTTGGTTTCCTCTGCTATCCTTTCCCGGCGCTGCTCGCAACTAGAGTGCACGTGTATTAGAACAGGGGAGTGCTCAGAACGAGCTTCCAAAAGCGGGGTCAAGCAGCTTATGGCGCTGCGATCTTTAGCCTACAATGTGTCGTCGTTTAAGAGCTGCGCGGGGGGCCACCAAAGTGGTGCAGAGCTAGAATGCCCGTTTCCCACTTAAAAGACCCGTGTTCGAGTTGCATCAGTAGATGGTGAGTTTTTATTTTTAGTGTCACTTGTTGTCTTGTTCTTTTTTTGTTTCTTAAAACTAGCTTGAGTTGCTATGTATTGTTACAAAAGTAACGTGAAATGTGAAGTAAAATACAAGAACTTTTACAGTGAGAGCAAATATTTCAGCGCCACCGCCCTAGATTCAACAAAAACGTAAACAAATCCGAGATTTTTGCGAATGCAATGCTCGGCCTGCGTGTGTTCGGTACGCTGCTCTCGGTTGCCCGCGGCAGGCTCGCAGCAAAAGAAAACTGAAAGTGGTCGACATTGGTCAGCGGGAAACGGCGAACGATTGAATGCTGTAAAAACAGAGCTAGATCGTTGTGTGTCACATAGAGCGACGAAACTGCGTTTCCGGTCGTTGAATTGAAGGCTGTTGGCTTGTGCGCTTACTGCGCGTCATGTGACTACGCGCTTACTGCCCACTGTATGTTCTTGTAGAGTCCCGTGCGGTGGCGCTGCCCATATTTACGCTCACTGTCAAATTTATTCTATATAACTTGACATTTCGCGTTACCTTTTGTAACAAGGCGTAGCAACTGAAGCTAGTTTTAAGGGAACAAAAGATAACGAATACAGCTGTAACAGGTGGCATTAAAAGAAAAACCCATTATCTGCAGCTGCAACTCCATCCCAGGTCTCTTATGTTGGAAGCGGGAATTCTACCTCTGCGGCCACTTTGCTAAAGCAACCGCCGTTGCGAACACTGTCCCTGTTTATAGTACACTAGCCCCTGTTACAGTACACCACCCCTGGCACTGCCCCTGTTATCGCAACTCTCACCCTGGGCGCCGTCGCGCTCCTTTCCCTCTTCGATAATCCAGATACCCAGAGCAGCCAGCCGCTCACACCCATTCCTACCGTTCGGAAAACTAGAGGGTGCTGTTTTTAGAGGAAAAGCTGCATCGCTGCAAATAACTAAAATGCCTACAGATGTCCCGCGCTAATTTATACGATGTTGGAGGTGTGGTTGTTCAAGCATTGGTTGACATGGAAGCCGCTGTTCCTATTATTCACGCTTACTTGCGCTCTCTTCGTAAATTAGTAAAATTTTAACTCCTTCAATGGAGTGCCTAACAATGTCCAACACTTTATCATGGAGTGCCTTTACGAGACGCAAATGATGCAATTATACGGTCCCCTGCGCACTGCACCTTCGAGTTATGACGGCATTCGGCCCCCCGTCCAATTTGCTGCGCAGATCTTCTCGTAGTCACGTGCTTATTTTAGGATGGAGCTGCCTCTTTTTCCCTCTGCTTTCATTTTATTTATTCCTCGTTCTTGTCGCACTGTAAGATAACGAACCAGTGCCAGCTAGCCCAGTTCACTGCACTCTTAAATTTCAGGTTATGCCGACAACAACTTTTACTTCATATTCTATCGCCAATGACGACGTGCTACACTTTCCGACGAATCGCTATATACCTAAAAATATTACTCTGGCATACAGTATAGTTGGTTTCACGATGGGTACTGCCATTGCGGTCAGTATGTGAGACGACTTCTCAGCCAATTTCGCTTCCTCAAGGCAAGCCAGTCACGTATATTGCCGACATTAAGCTCGTGTGCGTCCATCACCTTGAGATCCGCTGTTCCGCAACACTCACACCACAACAGTGGAAAGAGTTACTGGCGTTGCTGACTAAACATAAAGCCCCTTTGGACGCCCATTCCCTACTGGGACAAACGGCTGTGACCAGCCATCGCAGTTCCTTCGTGTCGTCCGACTGTACACCGCGTCTCTTCCGCCGAACGACAGGTCATCGGCACACACGTTCCCAAAAAGCTTCCACGCAATATAATTGGCCCCTTCGCAAGTCCTAGGACGTTGCTTGTCGTTTCCACAGAAAATAATCACGTCTGTGTGATTCCGCGTATACAGATTAGATTATCATGCTCTGAACGAAATGACTAGAAAAGATGAGTATTTCTTGCCCGGAATTGATTATTCCTTACTACATTACAAAGAGCGTAACACTTCTAAAGCAGTGAGCTACCTCTAGCCACCGGTAGATTTCAGTGCACGAAACCGACAAAGAAAAAATCGCTTTTCGCCACACCCTATGGTGTTTACGGCATTAACGTGAGGCTTTTAAGGTTCTGTAATGCCCCTTATTTTTTTTAGCGAATGATTGATAGTGTACTACGGGACCTAAGTTTTTTGCTCATTTATGCTACATCGTCGACATTGCTATATTTTATGCGACCTTCAATCCATTCAGAACTTAGCACGCTTAGACGAACTTTTGGCATACCTTGCTGCAGCTGGCCTTCAGGTGAATACTAAAGATGTGTCACTTCAACAGCAAAATTGATAAAGTGGTGAGTCACCTGGTCAGCAGGGATGGCAATCGGGCTGATCAAGACAAGAACTGGCTTCGAGTTTTCGTATATTTATATGCAAATATGCTACTTTCGCTGCGCATACCATCCACAGCTTTCTTGTGCAGTCCACGGTCCTATGGTAGAAGGACGAGAAACCTGTTTTTTTTTTGACAACTTCAAACGTTCCCTTACGTCCAAATCGGTGCCGTTTCAATTGTTCTCCAATGCATCCACCCTCCATCATACTGATGCCAGTAGAGCGACATCCATGCTGTTATTTTGCAACGTCAGAAAAGTTCTCAAGAACGCGCAGTGGCGTAGGCGAGTCGCACACTCGCTCCAGCAGACCACTGAGCAGCAATGCCTTGGGCGTTATTCAGCGCGTGAAAAAAATGCCGATCTTATCTGCACAGCCGCATTGGTCCCTGGACACCCCGCATTGTGTAAGTTGTCAGCGCCATAGGTCTTATCTGAACGTCTTTGTTATTGCATCCTTCGTTTACGAGAATACAAACTTGACGTCACCTAAACGACCCGAAAGAAACACAAGGATTCCGATGCTCTTTTCTCGCTGTCCACTACCTAATTACCGTCTTCTAACACTCGTGGAACCGTGCGCACGACAGGAAATAACACCCCGTGCTGCGCGATAGGTGTGCGCGCGGACCACGTGTGTCCTACAGAGCGTCAGCCCGCACGCTGCGCACGCAGTTATCATTGTCCGGCACATAAGGGCTTCCATATTTTCTGATGAATTAAAACCTCACCATATATCTTTTCCCATTCCAACAATAGACGCGTTGTCAAGTCCCTCATGTTCTTGTGCTAGCTGGTTTTCGTTTCTTCGATGAATAATGCTTGTGCCACATCCACCCCCGTCGTGTGATATTCTTCAAACCGTGTACGTCTAACCATACTAACCCGATAGCTAATAAGGTCGTCTGTTTTATGTTTTCTATACACTCTTACGCATTTAGGAACCGTCCCACTTGTTTTTGGGACTTAAAACCCCAGATCTTATTATTATAACCCGTCCACTTAAGGAAGCCGTAGGATTCAGACAGAATTGAGCTTGCATTTGAAAATCGTAACCTAGGAACGACTGGTGTAGATGGTCATTCACCACAGGCATGGACGTATTTTAGGCACATCATGCCAGCAGTATATGGCGTGGTAAGAACAATGAAAATCACGCGGAAAGTACATTTGCAACATTCTCTTTTCAAGAATAAATTAAATGTTTGTTCCAGCACGTGGCCGGATAGTTGAGCTCTGTGAAAACAGCTTTCTTTTCAGGGGATTCCTTTCCAGCAACGTGTATACCTGTAGCGATTGTCTCGTTGTCATGTGATGCATCCGCCTCGCTCGACTGGAGTACTGATCGGCTGTTGTCTGAATCAGTGGCTTTCCGATAAGTTTGCTTTGTTCCTTTCAGCAACGTGCAGATAGATGTCATGGCAACGTCCCTGATAAGGGCGCCGGCCTACCTCAGTGATATCGGCTATAAAAGAAGTCTGACTCTCTCTCTGAATGACCTGGGGGCGTCGCTGGCCTGAACGGAGGTAAGACGCACGCTTTCGAATCGATACATAGTTACAGGTTATTTAAACTGAGAACAGACTGCAATCTACAAGTCATAAATACATTTAAAGAAACTGTCTCCGCATTCCGACTGAATTCATCCGTGCTGCCGCTTGCGCTCTTTATTTTCTGCAAAAGCCCAGACATTTCTATCTACTTCAGGTTCTATCGACGTTACATCCATAGTTGTAGTTCTATTGCTGCAAAGGCAGCTAAAGCTAGCTTTCTAAAGCGATTTGGTTACGCAGTGTGCTCTCGATATATCGTTCCTGATGCCGCCAACGCAACTTGTAAGTAGGTGTTGGGGTTAAAAGAAAGATAAATAATTGTACAACCGGACGGTTTCGATGGAGAGTCAAATTCTTTTTTTTTCCAATAATCTGCGGATACACCTAAAAAGGTGAAATGCACTGAAATGATAAGAACTATTCTTTGTTGGCCATGTTTTTGGGGTTGAAATATTCTTTTCCAACCACAAGCTAACATAGACAGCTCTCCCTTGGGCTACAATTGCTAAGGCATATTATGAAAGTGAAGGATAGCATTGGAAATATTACGCTGTCTTTATTTACACTTGAGTCATAAACTATAGTCATAAACATTTGAGCCATAAACGATAGGTGCGGCTTCTAGCACAATGTATCATATGGTTTTATTGACACTCTCTTGGGAAGGACACCGTTAGAATGAAGTGGTTCTGTCAATGCCTAAATATAAAGAAATTTGTAACTGAGATAAAAGATAAGAGAGACGCCCAGTAGCAGCTGTGCCGCCTTGGCGCATCCTCGTGATCATGGGCTGACATAGCTTGAGTGAGAACAGCCCCTGTAAATAATGTAAAATAAATCGAACCTTCTTCGACCTCCAAGTCTCGTTCTGCCTCCTTCATCGAGGCCCTGATGCACCTCTCGATAGCCGAGTACGCTACCAGCATGCCAGTCCACAGCAGAATTCACATATAAGCAACTGTTAATTGCTTCATTATCTCTCATTCACTCTTTTTTCACTGTGTATTTCTTTTACAAATTTACGCAGGCACAATGAAGGTTCTCGTAATATTCGCACTGTTCGCCGTTGCGGCCCAAGGCCGCGTCATGGTTCCATCATCTGTGAAGCCATTGTCCGACGAAATGATAAACTTCATCAACAACCTCAACACCACGTGGAAGGTAAGCGTGATATCTTCCCCACGTTTTCTGAAAGTATACCTGGCGCTGCTTCCAACCTCGCCAGAATGTCATTTGGCGTTCCTTCAAATACGAACCAGGTCATTCAAAAGGCCGGTGCGCAATCTACTTGAACCATTGCCAATACTGGTAATTTTCTGAGAACGATATCTCGACACAATCGCTTCTCCGAAGGAAATATGCGACGACTGCAATGACTAACGGCTATCCTTGTCATCCTAACGGCAGCAAGGTGTGTCAACTACACATTTGTTAATGAATCACTGCACAATTAGGTAATCCGTGGCTTTCAAAGTCCTGCTGAGTTACGCGGCTACTAAATATGCGTAAGCGATGAAAAAAAAAAGCTTTGTTACCATTCCAATGAGTTTTAAGAAGTTGGCTCTTGCTTTTAAACATATCATGTTTTGTCATGTCAATCAATCAATCAATCAATCAATCAAAAATGTCAGTCATATAGCGTAAAATGATACCGCAACATGTACGGGAAGTGCGTTCCGTATGGTAACCTCTGCAACAGTGGCCGAAGAACACGGCACGCATTCAGCTTCTGCGCTAGTCTTATATACTCGAAGCTAGTTAAACACACGCTACCCGTAAATTGCCACAGTTCCTTGAAATTGTTCTAGTGTCAGTTATTTCTGTTGCCCGAGCGGAAGAGCTTGTTCTAAAGTAAAGAAAATGTATTAAAGATCAACATTTCTTAGCGTTAATTTTTGTATTCTTTAAAGAATGCTAGCCATTTCCTTCTTCATTTTACACGAAACACTAGGACGAGGTCTCGTTACCGTCGTTCATTCATAACCATTCACCTTAATCTTAGTTATCCAGGTGGAAACTGCCTTATTATGTGTCGCTAACAAGTAACACCTTTTACGACTGCTTTATAATACTCATGATTGAATTCCTTCGTCCAGGCCGGCAGAAACTTTGACGAGAACATTCCCTTCAGCTACATCAAGGGGCTGATGGGCGTCCACCCTGACAGCAAGAACTACAGGCTGCCGCTTCACTACCACGGAGAGATTCCCAATGACCTGCCGGAATCCTTTGACGCCCGTGAAAAGTGGTCCCACTGTAGCAGCATCCACCTCATCCGTGACCAGTCCACGTGTGGATCGTGCTGGGTGAGCAAAGCGAATAATTGTCACTTGATTCGGCCGCGTTCGTAACTAGAAAGCAAAAAATAATTCAATGTCTTAATAAAACAGCAGCATACCAGCTTATAGGCTAATTCCTTGCGGTCGCTTTCCGGACATGTAACAGTCAAAGGAAGTGGTGGCACTGGTTCCATAACCCGACACACGAATAGCTTCACAACGTAATAGGCTAAACGACAATAACTCTCATATCTTGATGATACCATCTATCAAGAATGGCATCCATATTTTTACGCTATACAAATATACCTTCCTAACGTCTAAGTAGCACTCGATGTCTGCAGGAGTACGCTTATTGCGAAATAGAATGATGATACGCAGCCAATAGGGAATATGAATTCTCCGAAGGTGTTGCTCTATTAGGAGTTTTAAAGCGTAGGAACGTTCTAATAAACTGAGCACTATTCCATTACGTGAGTTCGAAAGTGGGAACGGGAGCTTAATTGGTTTTATCGCAGGCGTTTGGAGCTGCGGAAGCCATGTCCGACCGAATCTGCATCCACACCAAGGGCAAAGTCCAGGTGAACATCTCTGCCGAGGATCTGCTCACATGCTGTGATAGCTGCGGTAACGGGTAAGTTCCATGCCGTAATGATTCATATGCGGGCAGCTTGAAGAGGTCGCAGTCAATCAAACCTTGACGGCCGTCTCGCCCGCTTGATAAAATCCCGCCTAATGACGTCACCTAACGCTGATGAAATAAGGGTTTTTTTTTTTTACAGTGAAGCGGTATACCTCCCGCCGGTCTGAAAATTTCGTGGCGTCAGCACAATACTCCTATAGCGCGTATGTGCCACAGAAATTGGGCCAAACCCACTACACACTCTAGACGCTCGAGTGCTCCACTGCTAGCAGAAGCGCGCGCTCCTTGCGTTTTCACCTAGGATTCCGAGGAAGGGCATTCGGAGAGGTGGATAGACGAGCCCACGAAGGCAGCCCACCAAGGAGTGCCTAAGTGTATTTACTAATAATAATAGTAATTATTGATGTTTTACGTCCCAAAACCACGATATGATCATGAGGGTCACCGTAGTGGAGGGCTCCGGAAATTTTGACAACCTGTCGTGTTTAACGTGCACCTAATGGCGAATTCCACTGGGAGATCCGGAGCGGCCGCCGAAATCCTGGAGCGAGCACTCGGATTGTAGCAAGCCAAATCTGCCAGTGGAACACGTTAATGCTCCGCGCGAGGTCGCTCCGGAAGTTGGTTATGCATACGTCACGTAAATTGGCTCCGGGAACGATTTCTGCTTCCGCTCTGTGCGTTTCCATGGCATGGGTCGCCGCTGCAAAGCGCGCATTTCGACCCCGCAGTGGCGTAAAGCAGGCGTGTCATTTTCTTGTGTTGCGCTGATAAATATGGACGAGCACATGGAAATCTCTTCTTCGATGTAGCCGATGATCTTCGGGCGTGCGCACAGTGGGTCAGGGAACATTTCTTTAAACATCATTTCGTAGAGCACGTATGGTTCGTCGTCATCGCTGCTGCTACTAATGTCAGAACTCGTGTTCTCGCTATCGCTCAGAGCAAGAAGCAAACCAGAAGCTCGTCCAGCAGAGTCAAACAACGCCAGTTTAGGAATGTGAACAAGTGCGCAGGGTGATCAGACCTCGCCTTAAACACGCTGAAGACAACCGAGTTGCCCGACTGTACCGGAAATGACGTCACCGCGTTGCCGGAGTTCCGGCGAAATCCACCTCTGAAAGACGGAGCAACTCGGAACGCTCCGTCGCGGAGTGAGTTGCTCCGAATCTGCCAGTGGAAAACGCTTTTTTTACTCCGAATCGACCAGTGGAACGCAGATTCTCGAACGCGGAGCAAGAAAACTTGCTCCGACTCGACCAGTGGAATTCGCCATAAGTACACGGACCTCAAGAATTTCGACTCCATCGATATGCGGCCGCCTCGGCCGGGATTCAAACCAGCGACCTTCGGGTGAGCAGTCGAGTACCATAACCACTGGATCACCGTAGCCGATGGAACTCTAGGTATATGAGCGCCTCTTTTAGGTTTACTTTGTCGAAATGCAGTCGCTGTGACCGATAATCAAATTCACTCAAACTCACGCGTAACCTTTATTAAAAGAATAACTACTCATAAAGCGTCGTTGAGGTTGTCGACTTGAATACTCCTACATACATCTTTTTCTTAATAGCAACAGCAAACTTCCCTGAGTTATGTAAACGTCCTCGCTGTGTTTTTCGTCTTAGGTGCAACGGAGGATACCCCGCTGCCGCTTGGCAGTTCTACAAGGAAGAAGGCCTCGTTACGGGCGGTCTGTACGGTACGGATGACGGCTGCCAGCCTTACCACTTCCCACCATGCGAACACCACACCAAGGGGCCACTGCCTCCGTGCAAGGGAGACGGTCCGACGCCCGAATGTGTGCGCGACTGTCGCAAGGGATACGAGAAGAGCTACAGCGAGGACAAACACTACGGTAAGCAAATTTCTCCCGTAACAACTGTTCCAAGTGAGGATAAAAAGTTGGGTCAGTTGATTTTTGTTGAGGTTCATGTTTATTAGCGCAAAAACGACGACACAGCTTTGAAAGCGACAAAAAATGAGTAGTCCAAAAAACGGCAGGAAGGGGAAGATGGAACCTTGCGATGAAAAAATTCGTAAGCTGGGGGGGGGGGGGGGGGGTGCTCGAGCCGACGTTTCGACAAGTGGATTTGTCTTCTTCAAGGCTGGAACTGATTTCAGTTCCAGCAAAATCAGTTCCGGCCTTGAAGAAGACAAGTCCACTTGTCGAAACGTCGGCTCGAGCACCCACCCCCTGTTTTACGGATTTCTTCATAAAAAAATCAGGACAGTTCAAAGTTAGCGTTCTATCCCATTGTAACCGTGTCGTATTTCTTTGTGCTAGCGAACATGAATCGTATTCCACGACTGGCTTTATACCCGAGAGCAGTGTTGCTGAGATATATCCGTCTTTTTTTTTTTTCGTCCTGTAAATGCATATACGTACAGGACCCGTATGTACAGGACTTGCATCACTGACCCGTCACAGTGTGCGGTCATTTCACTCTTGCGAGGCCACGTTAGTGCAAAATAGTGGTCAAATGGGCAAGAAAACGTCACTTAAGAAAACACGAGTACTCGCTCACTATTAGTTTTTCTTTCGTCTAGAGAAATACAGAATACATATATCTCGGCTGAGTAAACAAAATATTCATGATTGGAAATACTTTAAACGCTTAGCACGTATGGGAAACATGATGATGATGATGCTCCTGGGATGACTGGCACCTACCCACTCAGGAGGATCGGCCAAGAGTCGGGGGGATCATATCGTCTGAAAATTTTAAGTGCTAATAGACGTCACAGTGTCAATTAGAAAGAAGGGTTACTTTTTAATGAATTCCAGTTTTAGATGAGACCGTGCCGCATAACCTCCCAAACGATCAAAATGGTTATGTCATTATGACAATTTAAAAATTATTAGCCGTTGATGTCTCGAATAAGACGATTTGATTTGCATATGAATTTCTGGGTAGCACTGCATATATTCCCGTCCGAGTGCCCCAGCACAGAAGCATAACATTCATCCTCCGTCATCGCATCAAACTTATCCTTTTTCTTCTTTTCTTCCTCCTCCTTCTGATAATAATAATCGTAATAATAATAATAAGAAGATGTTTGCTTGTCTTTTGTGTTAACTTAGTAGTTTTAAATCTTCATATCTACAATTCTTGACTTATCCCCCAGTGTGGGTATCAGCCATGTGTAGAGGCACATCATCATCATCATCATCATCAGAAGAAGAAGAAGAAGAATGGACGCTTTGTGTGCAGAAAGCACCAGGAATTGTTATCGGGAGCACGAACTCCTTAGCAGAAAGTGAAAATGGTGCCTGGATAACATCATGCTGCCCCTTTGATGTAAATTATTTTGGCGACTTCGCGCAATGTCTGATTTCGACAGCTGACCCTGGCGGCCGCGTTGTAAGAATCGAAATCACATCTTCGAGCCCTTCTGTGTTCTATGTGCGAATGTGTGGATGTTAATCTGGCATTCTTGTTAACAGAGACCCAAAAATAGCGTATCATACCTGCAGCGAGTCAAATATATTAAATGCTGATAAGCAGTCAAAATAGAATCGGCGCTTGTGAATGAGAGTGCATTCGAACCGTCTGTTATACTAGGTAACAGCGTTCCAGTTATGCAATCGGGAAATCACTAGTGTTATAATTTATCCATCTGAAATGCGCATTAAAATCAATACACCGCCTTCCCTCAACGGGCGAACATGCTATCTTGCTAATGCCAGAGCAAAAATTCGCGTCCTCAGAGCTCAAACTCATTTATGGAGGCACAAAAATTTCATCTATTGTTCCATAGAAGGGCCCCGCCACGGTGGTCTAGTGGTTATGGCATTCGATTGCTGACCCGAAGGTCGCGGGATCGAATCCCGGCCGCGGCTGCTGCATTTTCGATGGAGGCGAAAATGTTTGAGGTCCATGTACTTAGATTTAGGTGCACGTTAAAGAACCGCGGGTGGTTCCTCCACTACGGCGTCTCTCATAATCATATCGTGGTTTTGGGACGTTAAACCACAGATATTATTATTATTTGTTCCATAGAAGGCAAGAGGGACAGCAACAGCAAAAAAGTCCTTGGTGAGGAAAAGTTGGGAAAGTGAATGGAATTTAACGAAACAACCTTTACACACGCCTTTGTAACATATTTTTCTCAGATCTACTGTACCTTCTGTCTTTCAGTGACATTACATAACCAGATTAACGAATGATTTGTCCCAAGACATTAAAATTATTTTACCCTGCTGCACATTGCTGCACCTCAATTCGTAAATATTGATTCTTCATACTCTGCAGGCAAGAAAGTCTACACGCTTTCTGGCGACGAAACCCAGATCAAGACTGAGATATTCAAGAACGGACCTGTGGAGGCAGACTTCACTGTCTACGCGGACTTCCTCTCATACAAGAGCGGTAAGGTTTATATATAGTTTTAACTCTGGGTTTTTTTTTTCTCTCCCTCTCCCTTTCTATGTTTGTGCGCGTTTTGAACTCGTACTCATTACTCGTGGAACTTGATGTGTTTATTCCGCCGTTCTTGCGCAACACCGGTTGTAGTTCTGCTGTGTGTTCGTTTGTACTGTACGTGTGTGATGCTAGTTCTTGTCCTGTTTTTTTTTCTCTCAGGACCTCAACCTCTTGCCCCTAGTGTAGCGTAGCAAACAACAGACTTGTTTTGTTGACCTCCCTGCTTGTCCTGTATTCGTTTCTCTATCTCTCTTGGCGTTTTCTTTGCTTATTCTTCGTAACTTTTCATGTTGTTCTCACTATTAGATTTGCGCAAGTACGTCCCCCGCTCTATTCACGTGCGAATGGAGCGAGCCGCTCTCGTATTGGCTCAATTAAGGACACTCGAGTTGGCATCGAACTTTACGGTCTGTACAGTGAGTGGAAGTATTCATCTTTAAGAATTAGCTTTTTTAAGCAAAATTCCGTGTTTGCTGCAGGGCTATGTCTTCACGAGGATATAACTTATATCCTCGGTTTCTTGCATTACGGTAATGCAAGAAACCATAACAACCAGTCAGCTACTTACTTGAATCCAACAGCCAGGCTGGATAAAGTCAGGGTACTTGTGTGATTGCATGAGACCAATGTTTCTGTCATACCAGCAAATAGCCTACAGTTGTCAACATTAGGCAATATTGCTGAACGTGAGCCAAAACCTGCGAACGTCTGTTAGTGCTAACCAGTGTTTGTACTGTGCGAGCCAATATGTTTTAGACACTCAATAGTTTTAGACACTCACTTCACAAATCGCGGCAACAGTTAGGGGCATTCACCAAGATATGTTTTCCGATATAAAATATGCCGTGGAAAATTTTCGTTAGCTTTGTCTGTGGAGGTCATTCATTCTGAATGCCTTGCGTTTCAGTGTGCGAAATTGTATTTCTTTATAACTTGATTTCTGGCGTACACGTCATTTGCATATAGCTCTTAGCTTTAAGGGAAATTGGATCGATTTCAGGCCCGAAATATCGTGTTGCTACCTTATTCTGGTTGAATTAGCAGGCGCCGTTTGCAAACATATTGTCTCGTAACTATTGTTGTCTAATACAGTAATCTGACGGACCGTTTGCTTACTGAAGCATGCCTCTGAATTTTCCCGTCGCGCAGGTGTTTACCAGCAGCACAGCAGCCAGGTTCTCGGAGGCCACGCGATTCGCATCCTTGGCTGGGGCTCCGAGAACGGCGTTCCATACTGGCTGGTCGCAAACTCCTGGAACCCAGACTGGGGAGACAAAGGCGAGTGTTTGATGCGAAAAAAGTACCTCGTTTTTTGTGTTTTTTTTTGTTATTAAACTACGAACCAATGAACTGATTTATCCGTCTTTGACAATGAGTTTAGCTTTTCATCCCATAGTATTTACTTTAGCTTACCCCCATTGTTATCACCTTGAAGGCGCTATACGCTCTACTTAATGTTTTGCGTGTAAATAATTCCCGGAAAATAAAAGCTTCGAAATGACCGTTCCAAAGAGTCTGTTACGTTATTGTGTGGCGGCATGATGATGTCACAAAGCGAAGTTATCTGTTACCTCCTGATTACGTCACATGGTGACGTCACTATGTAACTTCATCGCTGTCTCAGAGGACATGACGGGGGTTTTCTGTTCGGGGACGGACCCGGGGTGACGCCGCAAAATTGAGCAGCTGTGCCATTTGCAGCTCCGTTATAAAATAATGAACACGTCTTGCCCTGATTATATGAGCTCATCAACTCTTAATCCCGTATTATGTCGTTTCTTGACCACGCGCCGGCCATTGATATACTTTGAAAGCGATAAGCTCTGGGCGCTCCAAGAAAAGTCTTCTTTGCGTACGCGTGCTGCAGAGTTTCTTAAGATGGCGTCGGCGTATGACGCAAAGCGATAACAGGGTACGCGCAAAGTGGCTAACCGCTTTTGAAAGGCGTAGAAAGTATGCGGGCTGTGCAATGCAAAACTAACAATGACACCTGCGTTTTATTCTTCCAGGCTACTTCAAGATTCGCCGCGGAAATGACGAGTGTGGTATTGAGGACGATATCAACGCCGGTATTCCCAAGGAACTCAAGGCATAGAAGGCATAAGGAACGAAGATTCTAGTGACGTTATGTGGATAACAATAAAAAGTGACGTGCTCTTTATTAAACGTATCTTGTTGCGCCGAGGACATTCAAGTAGAGTTTCTAATTTTACTGCGCACTTGTCAGACAACACTTTCTGCAACCAGAACACCTGTGGAGATAACGGTACGAATACACTGATTAGGGTTTTATTGTAGCTATAATTATTAAGGCGAACGCTTAAGATGCTTCATCAAACTCGAAAATTGACCGTCAGTGGCTTCGGCGTCTCGAGTCAGCGGCGTAAACACGAGCGATGTAAAAAATCATCTTGTAATCAGGTCACTATGACGTCATCACGAAGTCCCATAGCGTGACGTCACATGATGGCGTCATAACATGCCATCGGCTCTTGGTAAAAGGTGGGCCGATCACGGAGGCAGGGTATAAAATCAGTTCAGGTGAACAAAGCTTGCAATGCCTCCTATCCTGGAGGCAGTGAAAAACCACGTATGGTGCAAAAATCTTTCGGGGGGGGGGGGGGGGGGGAGGATCAATACATCGACGGAGAAGAAAAAGACTGTCGCTTTCGCCTTCGAGTCGCGTTAGGCGAATGCATAAGGCACCCTGTTAGTTTCTTGCTACCCGATATACCACAAATATTTATGGTCCATAGTACACAATACATGATCGATAGTTTAGGACTGTAGCGTAAGTTTATGGAATTCAAAACATACAAACAAAACAGGTACTGAGAGGCAGACAGAAAACTGGCAAGACCTAACCAAACCACAAGAGATATTTCTGTAGAGTTTTTCTTGTATGCAGTCGCACTAGTGTAACGAAATCAAACGTGTCGCATGCCCAATGATGGTTGGTAGAGGTGGAGGTGATCATTATGTCGAAACATAGCCTGTTTGACCAGGCGGGGTATTGCCCATTTAATAAGCTCATATAGGAAATGTTCATGTCAAAGTCCAAAGCGCTTGAGAAGATATCTTGCCTGCCTTTACCTCGGGCTTCGCAGAGATCGGAGTACCGTTGGAACTCGATTCAGCGAAGTGATGGCCACGCTCAAATTATTTCGCTAAATCGGAAGTTTCGTAAAATCGAGGAAATGATGTTTCGGTCCTTCGAAATGTAAGCTTGTAACATTAGCGAAAGCCAAAAAACGCCAGGCCTGCGCGGAAAGCGCAGCACAGTCACAGCGAAAGCTGGAAGAGCGGCATTTCTAGAGCCCGTTATAAACTCTCCTGTGGCTACTAATACAGGTACATTAGCAACGTACCCACTACGCCACAAAGCGTAATTTTTGGGAAGTTGGGAAGCACCCAGCACGACATTATTCGTTGTTCTGCGGAGAAGCGAGGCACCATATGTAAGCGATTATGTGCAGTTTGTTGATGCGGCGGTTGATGACGATGAATAATTATGGTTGCGCCCTTTGTAATGGGCTGGAAGCTTTAAACGACCCACTAGTTACGTAATGCATATTGTGTGACGCCCTGTCGTTATTTAACTGTCCCACCACGCTTTATAACGCACTTTAACCGGAGAAACGTAGAGCGAGAGAGAGAGAGAGAATTGACTTTATTGAGACCCTAAGGAAATGGATCATGGGAGCCTTATGGGCTTTCTTGGCAACCAACAGAAGTGCACTTGAGAGGAACCCACTACGCTATAAATCATTGTAATTTTTGAGAAGAAGGGCAGTAGGCACTGTGCCATTTTTCGTCATTCTACAGACAGCCGTGGTACCTGCTAAACGCATGTAAGGCATTATGGGCACTTTGTTGATGCGTTAATAGAGAGAACAGCTTTTGTTACTTATTTACGCTGTTGTGAGTTTACTAGCACTGCAGCATTGTATTATAAGCGACAAATAAAATTTGATATCTATCGTTCCAGCTCATTTCATTCTGTAAACGCACTGCCCGACAACACTTGCGTTTTTTGCCTTTATTGCATCGCAGGAATGAGACTGGAGTATATGCCAACAATTTCAGTAAGAAGGATGCACACACCCGCGCTGCAAGCGCGGTACCATGACTTCGAGCCGGATCTGTAGGTATGAAGACTAACCCTGCATGTGCTTCACAATCATGTTGGCACGTAAAATCCTAAAATTTTTCGGCAAATCATTTTGGTAGAGCGACCAACCCGGAAAGGCAAAGGTCTTGGTTTAGATCCCCGGATCAATGTGACTCTCTCGTCAACTAAGAAAATTTTCTTTCTGAATAATCCGTATGGATTGCTTAGGTGTGGGTGTCAATTTTTATTTCTTAGAACTTGTTTTTGTTCGCCACATAGAACTTCTCTTCGGTTTTATTGGTTTCTTTTTGTACGATCGGGGCTGTGGGCGAGGCGCACACTTTGATCTCTTCTCCCCTGTTGTCGCAATTTTGCAACACGCTTGATCTGGGCCCATTAATTCTTATGGGACGCTCATTAGAGTGCAATCTTGATCTGGCCGTTTTATGGGGTCATCAGGTCGCAACCAGGCATTGTGTCGCCATGCAAGTCTTACGAATAAAAAAGTCACAGTTTCTCCGCAATGACGAAGCAATGAATGCGATAGCAATAAATTGGAATGTAACGCGAAAAACGGAAAGCAGCTCGAAATTGCCAGCGCATCGCTCGAGCCCAAAGGACGCACGAAAAGAACGCACACAGGACGAGCGCGAACTATCATGCGTCACAGCTCGATGCTTGAAGCGCACTGCTCAAACATAAAGCAGGGCGCACGAAACGAACGAACAGATACACACAAGACGAGCGCGAAGTGTTACAGCTGTTACTTATTTCTGTTTGAACAGCGCGCTTCTTTCGCAAACGCGGCCGCTGTAGCGAGCCAAGTGACCTTCGTACGCTCTGTGACTTCAGCGCGAACATGACGGCGAAATCACACGACATACAACCCCCCGCTCCCCCCCCCCCCGGCCGCCCCCTTCTTTCCTCGAGATAAGCGCACGAAGGAGACCACGCCCTGTAGGGCGAA
Source organism: Rhipicephalus sanguineus (assembly GCF_013339695.2). Classification (NCBI taxonomy): domain Eukaryota; kingdom Metazoa; phylum Arthropoda; class Arachnida; order Ixodida; family Ixodidae; genus Rhipicephalus; species Rhipicephalus sanguineus. The sequence continues at coordinate 402,176 of NC_051178.1, read as the reverse complement.
GAGCAACGGCGTTCGCAGGAGCGGGGCGACGATCTTTAAAGCGCGCCATGCGCGCACGTCGAGCCATCTATGTGGTGACTAAGAAAGCATGCTGAAGTAAATGGTGTATATAAATAGCTCGCCGTTAGCAGGCTGACAGACGGTACTGTTGGTGGCCTAACCGTCTAACACCGCGCGCTGCAAAGCGAGAGGTCGGCTGTTCTATCGCGCGCGTCGGGAAGTTTTTCTGAATTATTTTTCTTTGTGGCTTTTATCTATATATATAAACATATACATATACGGTGCATGACGGCGGCGACGGGGACGGCAAAAATCAGCCGAGACTGTCCATATAATTGCTATGGCAATAAAATGCATTGCACATAGGCGCTTCCACGGAGCGCGAGCGCTTAAAAATCTCGTACGGTAGTATCCATTCTGCTGGGTAATCAAAATCATCATCCCCTGCATCATTCAATGTTGATGAAACAACCACAAATGGAGAGGCCGGTTCACCAACCAAGTCTTAGTTTGCTCAGTGCAAAAGCATGCAAACATAATGATATATTTTTTAGCTTAAAAGGTGTTCTCTTATTCCGATAGTTTATCCATTCGACCAAAGTACCGTAATAACTGGTGTCCTGACTATAGTAACGGAGGGTGTTCAGTATAGCAAGGTAATGCCTGTAGTCTTCGTAAGAGCGAGATGTTACAGAAATGTAACACTCGGGAACTTATGCCCTGTAGTTATATACTGCTTACAGCCTGCGCCAACGTGAGAAGCTCACTCACATAGCTCTTTCTGGACGTCTACAACAAGTCGATATTCCCACCGAAACTTTATTTCGCGTATGACTCGGCCTACTTGGCCCTTTCCTTGTGTCAACTAAGGTCACACAAATGGTTTACTGTTGTAAGTGATTTGTAATAATAATAATAATAATAATAATAATAATAATAATAATAATAATAATAATAATAATAATAATAATAATAATAATAATAATAATAATAATAATAATAATAATAATAATAATAATATGTGGGGTTGAACGTCCCTAAGCCACGATATGATTATGAGAGACGCCGTAGTAGAGGGCCCAGGAAATTTCCACCACCTGGGGTTCTTTAACGTGCACCTAAATCTAAGTACACGGGCCTCAAACATTTTCGCCTCCATCGAAAATGCAGCCGCCGCGGCCGGGATTCGATCGCGCGACCTTTGTAAGTGATCTGTCTGCCAGTGGCGCCAGATATAATGCCAATTTCCTCCTACTCAACACGCTCCTATGTTACCTCGTCACGGATCGCGGGCGTCACATCTTGTCAGATGTAAATTATCATATTCTTTGTGCATGTCTCGCTATGCGTGCTCTAGCGCCAGCTTGCCATCCACAAACCAACGGCCTTCCAGAGCAACTAAACAGGACATTTACCGACATGCTATACTCATGCATGTTTCCGCAGATCACGTTTCCGCAGATCGACGCTATCTCACGCTCCGCACTGTCTTCCTTTCATGACCGCCGTAGTGCGAGCTCGGAGCAAACTCGTGTTCTCGAGAAGCTCGGGCCATCCTGCATAGCACCCCAGTATACACCTTCGGGGAGGAATCATCCATCTCGGAAATGTAACTCGAGCTGTCTGCGGCAGCACAGCAAGCAAGAATGTGGTCAGCCATTAATGACAGATGGCAAATGCGAGCTGTCACATTGCCGGCAGCTTGACATGTAGTCACTTTCAATAGCGATTACAGCTAATGTTCGGAAGGAGCCCTAAATGCATGTACAGAGCTTCATTCCATAGTCAACAGAGAGTGTACATTTCACAAGACTGACAAAGCCGTAAGCAGAAATGCCATCAATAGCGGCCAACGTGGCTTCAACACACATTACAATGCTAAACCAAGAGAATTTCATAGCCTTACTAATCACAACAAGTTTCATTCTCTTCAAATAGACCGAGCGGCAGCTCAATGAGAGGTTGTCAGTAACGACGCCCGGGCCAGAAAGCGACCCCTCAAAACGTAATACACAAATCGAGCCTTGATGTAAATCGCTTCCACGTCACATTCCAACAAATTAATGCAATCAACGTACGTTGTGACGCTTTTTAATCTTGAAAATATGGCATCCCCACATCTGCCACATACTGAAGCAGCGCGGGTAGCCCACAAAAGGTCGCTGCACGGCACCTAAGGCAAATGCAAGGAGCCTATACTGATATAGACTTACTTTGCACCGTAAGCATTTCCGCAGGTCTCAACAGCCGCCCGAAGTTTCTCAGCAGCTGTAATTTACAGAAGATGGGTAGCCGTCAACACCCTTATGTACTAGAAGAGTTTGGATGCGAGCTCGTTGGTACGGGTCCATCTTAAAAAGACAGCGCTAATTTAAAAATATGGACAGAAGAAACATAACATTCTTTCATAAGCTATATATTTGTGCACGCACAATAAAAGCTTTGTTAGCAGTCAGCGCCCGCCCTCGTTTGCTGTTTCTTCTGTCCATGTTTAAATTAGCGCTGTGTGTTTAAGATGGACCCTTATGTATAGGAGGATCAAATGTGACAGCTGTCAGAAGGCTTTTCATGGCTTTATAAGTGACGTGGACGCATGCGCCTTTGGTGCCTGAAGGATGAAATTGGAGGAAGCTTTCCGTCACGCACGTAGACAGTTTTCTCAAGCCAACTCTTCGTGATCTATTCCGGTTTTTTCCATCTCAGGAAGTCAACCTGGCACGCGACTCGCCTGACTTCGCCCAAACAAGAGTGCGTCAATTATCCCCCACACCCCCACCCCTCCTTGGATACGCCTATGCGTGCGACAAATCTGTATGTTTCAAAGTTGATTGATTTTCATCGCTCACCAACGATGGCTACACGATTCAGTAGTTTACTTTCTTAGACCAGGCGCGTCTAGTTACAGGCAGTGCATGGCAGAGCACCTAGTGTCTTCTTGTCTCGGCGTACAACACGAAGCGAGGCGGTTCGACTCGCTTGTAACTTCAATCTATCTGGTCGAGCCATATACTGTTGCCACTGCAGCCGAGAATTTGTTCCTCCTTCCTCGATCACGTTTCGTCGACAAAAAAAGGACATACAAAAACCAGGACGAATAGCATCGTGTTTCGTGAATCGCTGCAAATCACTGCCGCAGAAGCACGCGTTTATACTAGAAGGGCATAGAGTACATATCTGCAACTCGCTTTGTCTACTCTACACTGTGGGCACTACAAGAGAGGAAAAGGAAAGAAAAGACTGGAGAACTTGTTAATTTCTGCCTTGTAATTCTGATAAGCAATGGCACTCATGACTCCTAAAAAACTCGTGACTTTGATTTTAGGCACAGGGACACCAGATTACATTCTCCTCATGTTATCTGTTTCCAGTAAAGTTCAGCCTCCGTACGCTTTGGGGTTGTCATATGACACTTTTCAATTCTGTCGAGCTACGTCCTTGTCGGTACAGTGATAAGAAGACAAAAAAATGTTCTCTTACAACTGTCTGCTGCAACTGATGCGGGGTCTCGCATCGGACAGGTGCATATGAGGTTGTCATGTGACACTTCTCAGTTCGGGCAAACTCTATATTGATATAAAGGGGCGTGTCGGATAAGCTCGATCCATTGTTGACAGCGTCATGCGACCAGATAGGAATAGGGCACCGACGATAACCCGAATTGCATATTTTACCGATACGGGCTATAAGAGAAGAGATACTTTCCGTTTAGCACGACGCACGGCCGAGGCAAAGCCAAGGTAAGACCTCACAACTTCTTGCTCTCCTTAATATCTCTTAGAATTAACGATATTGAAATAGGTGATACTAAACATTCGTTCATTCAAATATTAAAAGCCTTATCTTCTTTCGCTAATCAAGAGAAGCAGGCACAAGAAAAAACTGCAGGTATTACACTGAATAACTTTACGTGCCGTATCAAAGTGGCGCAAAACTAGAGCGATGTTAAAAAACACTCCTCACATACACCTCAATACTATCACCCAGTCTTACGTCGACGCGAATAGGGAAAATTGATCGCAAAGTTATTATGTTTATTTCTTCTGTTAGCGTGGTCACGGGCACTGGTTACTTCTGTATACATGTATGCTCCTCCGGCCAGCAACCCCTTTCCCTTGTCTTCGTAGTCGAGATCAAACTTTTCGCTATGCATAATGAACTCGTCCAAACTTTCACTTTTACTAGTAGCTTTCGATACGTGTTGCACGGTGCCGTTATTACGGTAAATAAAAACTGTTAAAAAACTGTTTTCTAGTGTGCAACTTCGATTCTGTCCATGCCAGGGGACATGACATAGCTAAATTGGAATCAATATCTTCTCAGATTTCGTGGTATCAAGTTTTGTCTCAGCACGTTAACGAGTCTAACATAATGCTCATCTGCCAATGTCGCAAGAGAATCTTCCAGTCACCGTTATCGCTTCTGTGCGTTCACTTGAATAAATGTTCCCTCCCAGAGGAGAAGCTAAAAAAACTCAAGAAACTTTTTTCGCGTGCTTACACGACACCCCGGTTCAAGTGTCCTGAGCTAAGTATTCTTCTTTGTGATCATTATTACTTAAACCATTAAGCCTCATTTCTAATGCGACAACATAAAATGTGCGGCATATGGCTGCTTCAAATCTTAACAAGTCGCTAAACCAGGTCAATTTGTGACATCGCGCTTGCTTGGATAGTGCGTTGATGTCGACAGAAGCATGACACCTACTAAGACAGCGAATGCCCACTGAATACTGTCGACCCACCAATAGCAACAGCGACGCATCAACTTCGGACCTAAATTGATAGGCATTAATTAATATGACGTTCGAAAAAGAGCGCCTCTTGCACCGCAATCGCAAAACACATGGTCAGCTGCGAGGCGTAAAACATTAAATAGCACGCTGACTCCGCAATGATAAGGGAAACTCAAGTTTTGTGCCAGAACTAGAGCGCCTGCATGTCAAAACGCCCGATGAAACTGTGCGCTTCTATAAGACAGTATTTTCTTCGCACAAGCCAGCATATAAGATAATAGAACTTAGACAAAAAGAAAATTTAGTGCGGCATCATTGCGCGTTTCAAGAGAAGCTGTTTGGTTGGCTCCCTGCTTCATCTATTGCCAAATGAGTCGACAAGCAAATGTTCTAATCCAAGACTACGCATAAATCCTCCAGTCCGGCGTCAAACGACATAGTTAACGCTGAGCGAAAAAGTATAGACAAGCAACGTTAACGCTATTTCCTTAATTCCTTTCTAAAGCCAAGATGAAGTCGTTCGTCGCGTGCGTGTTGTTCGTGGTGGCGGCGCAAGGCCGTTTGATGGTGCCGTCGTTCGTGGAGCCACTGTCGGAAGAAATGATCAACTTCATCAACAATATCAACACGACGTGGAAGGTGAGTCCTATATATATATATATATATATATATATATATATATATATATATATATATATATATATATATATATATATATATATATATATATAGTTCCGCGAACCACAATAATCGGAACGTGCTTTTTTTTATATCAAGTCCTTGTTTGTGAACTGAAGGCCCTTTGCGTACTCCTGTGACTTCAAAAGCTACAGTATAGCGTTGCTCATCCCGACAGAATTATGCCAACGAACGTTGCTTACACTTCGTTTCGACACAAGTTACATCTGTGCTGTAACGCGAGTGGCGGCGTTACGTCAGACAGTGAGCTGCCCTCTAGACGCCAATGTGGTCAACGTGCGTGGTAAGTCCATGATATGCACACAACTACTCGAATTACACAGATACATCCATTTATATAAAAAAGACTTGGTTCAGAGTGCGGCATATCAAGAAGGCCCTCGTTGACTGCTTCGCACGAAACCGATTCCCACAATGCGCGGGATCTGCCGGAATGTTTCTGTTTTAAATTTCTGCTTTTAAGTTTCTAGCGTATGCAGCCCTTTCAGGCTTGCAAGGCTTTATTTTCCAGAGACTTTACCTATGGGTACAACGATGGCATTCGGGCAGTGGTACGTCGTTATATCGTTGTGATATATAGTTGTGGTTGTGGTGTATTGGTATATCGTTAATATGCGTATATATGGGTTCACCTGCATCCAGCTCAAAACACTATTGCTTCGACTGCTTTGTCCAGGCCGGCAGGAACTTTGACGAGAACGTTCCCCTCAGCTACGTCAAGAAGCTGATGGGCGTCCGCCCTGACAGCAGCAAGTACAGGCTCCCGCTTCATTACCACGAGGAGATTCCCGATGACCTGCCGGAATCTTTCGACGCCCGTGAATATTGGTCCCACTGTAGCAGCATCCACCTCATCCGGGATCAGTCGG
>NC_051178.1:313376-393376 GCF_013339695.2 Rhipicephalus sanguineus | reverse complement strand
AAAACATGATTTTTTTACATCCTACAGCTACGCGAACACTGATAACTTTCCTTCTAAGAAATACTTTCACATAAAATTGGCGGCCTATTTCTTAATAGGTGGAACTGTGCATTCAAGCAGAACGATTGAAAACGAGCCGTAATTTTTTGCACTATGGCCAATGTTGCGCAAAACAAACCTGTAAAAATATCAACTTACGGTGTGGCATCACACAGACGCGCGTGCGCTAATGGCGTCAGCGCACATACATACACGAGAAAGCGTACACTTTCCCTGAGCAGACTTCTTTCTGAAGTTATGTCTACTCTCCGTTGGTACATTCACACTGCTCGTACCGCTTACATAAGCAAAACTGAAGGGGGGTAAAAGCTATGGAAAACAATATGAGCCTGGCGGTCAGAATATCGGAGTGCGTCTCTCCGTAACATGCTTCCTTGAACGGGTGAAATGAGCATAGGCTTCTGTCGCCAGCGAGTACTGCTTGTGACCTCGTCATTAAAAGTCAGTTGCTATGATAAAAGAGTATTCACTACTTTTCAATTCTAGTGAACAGCCTCGCGCAGTAAATTTGTTAGAGAACTTTTGTACATCCGCCGTACACAGCTGAAATGTTTCATTTCTCCGGTCATCGGCTGTCATTTTATTGAATAATTCTTAGTTGTCGAAAATCCATAACATCTATTGTGCTTGCTGCCAACATTTCAAATAAATGAATAAGTATATACATAAATAAGTAAATGAAGTGGTTAAATACCTATGCAATACACAGGGCGTCCCAACTATCACGCAGCACATTTAAAAAAAAAAACAGGAAAGTCGTTACGCGAAGCACGCCTAGTGCATATTGTCCCCAATATACTGTATTAGCCAGTATTAATGTTTTCGTTAATGCGGCTTAGATAATTCGTCCTAATTATGTTTCTAACTCGACAAATACTCACCTATTCATTAAAATGTCAAGGAGGCATATTTAGGCTTATTAAATGACATCTCACTGCGCTATTTTCTACAATGTACCAATTGCGTCTCACTTTTTTTTGCTAATAAAAGAAACCCCGCGAAATCTGAAAATTAACAAGTGAGGCTGCAGTGCGCATCAGGAAGCAGCGCCCTCAGACAGGCTCACTGTGAGGTAGCGAGACAAGACTGCGCTCCCACCTTTTGCGGGTGGGAGCGTAGTCACGTATTGTTTTTCATATTGAGCGTGCTTTCTTCATCCGCCGGAAGCAATGAGCACGTAATTAGTACGTTGCTGAAAATAGCGCAGTTGGATGTCATTTGAGCATGCCTACATATGCTTTATGGACATTTTAATGATTAGGTGAGTACTAATGATTAGGTGAACTAGAAACGTAGTTAGGACTAATTAACTAAACCTCAACACAGAAAATTATTAGTAGCGGCGACTACAGTATACTGAGAACAATATGCACTAGGTGTGCTTCGCGTAACGACGTTCTTGCTTTTTTTTTCAAATCGCACTACGTGATACCTGGGACGCCCTGTATATGCAAAGCAAATTTCCAGGAATCCTTTTGTGCCCATATAGTATCTTGGATGCTCAGGAAAAACTTCGCTCTTCAAGGCACAGCACGAAAAAAAACTACGCGCTCACCTAGCTTTTTTTTTTGCAAGTAGAGCGGCGCTGCTCTCGTCACTAACAGCTCTTGGCGGGAAGGTAGAGTGCCGTAATTATTAGGCTGCTCCAAGTTTCTCCACTTGCAGATCCTTCACTGTCGCCTGTCTTCTTGTTACACTGGAAACAAAAACACATTTATGGTAAAGCCACGAGAGTCTGATCGCTTTTTCTTCCTCTCTTTTAACGGAACAGTTCGTAATAGTGCCATATCATCTCTATATATACGAAATATGTATTGCATATTTATCTATTTTTGCCGTCGGTGACGCCGTCATGTTCCGTATAAAGTCCAAGTCCACAACATCACCCCGCGCATTGTATGGTCCACGCGGGAGAAAAAGCCCGCAAGTGTCTGGAAACGAACGCGGCTGAAGCAGGGATAAAACTAGCCGGCCATGTCAGTCGCTCTCATTTGGGTCTCAGGACTCTCCGATATAATGATCTGCAAAGAGATTTTACGTGTCTCTTTAAAGAGAGTCTTATACGTGGCAAGTCAGGGCCCACAAAAAGAGTCAAAGGACTTAGAGTGTGTGAAGTCAGGTCAATCGCAGCATCGCATAAGCTTGCTTTTCTGTACCACAGGCATTCGCAGCTGCAGAGTCAATTTCTGACCGAATCTGCATCCACACGAACGGCAGGGTACAGGTCAACATTTCGGCCGAGGATCTCGTCGCATGCTGCCATAGCTGCGGTAATGGGTAAGCGTCATGCTATGCACTAGAAATAAACGACTAGAGAGTCGAGCTTTCGCTGATGCTCGCATTTATTTAAAAATAAACGGCAGTAACAGTTTATTGCCTAACACAGTGTACAGGAAAGAATTTTTTAAAAATTAAACAGGTTAAGAAAGTCGTATAAGTACAAGCCTCCAGAATAATTTTGATGACTTATGAATTCTTATGCATCCAAATAAGATTAAACACGCGTTCTGGCATTTGGCCACCCATCAGAACGCGTTTGCAGTTAACAGGGATTTGAATCCGCGACCTCCTGTTCATTAGCGAAACACGGCGACAGAGACCGGCTAGATGAAGGGCGCCCACGAATCTGGTAGCTTGTTCAAAAAACTGGCGCGGAAAACCACCTGTAAGACAGAGTAATTTCGGTCACTCATGAAATTTGACGGACCCTCATATATCGCTCCTCAAAATGACCTAAATGGTGTCGCGGCGGCCACCACTGCGCGAAGATGCGGATACGCAAAGCATTTTGGCGATTGCAAAACCACATGGTACTTTTTGTTACCCAGGCATTTTTTGTTCCACTACAGCTAATATAATTTTGGTATACGCGAGTCTAACGAACAACGTCGCAAGACAGACCGCGTCGTATGGGATCGAACGCCTCAGCTTTGTTGTACAGAAAATCAATGTATCGCTTGACTCAACGGGTTAGTCCTTCTCCTAGTTGGTGAGACATTACTTCAAACAGGACAAACTTTTTTTGAGTGTTTGTCCTTGCATAAGTTACACCTTGTTTTATATAAAACTCTTTGCTAAAAGAACATGGTCGATCCCTCCGTCATACGAATCGGCATAACCCGAAAATGAACCGATATAAGGACACCGCCCTCGCCAACCAAGGTCGCAGTGAAAGGGAGAGGGTGTGAGAGATATATGGCCTGCTTGTGAAGCCTCCTTCATGAGCGCTGGTAGGGCAGTCGGTAGAGCGCAGGGCACATATCGTCGCGGAGCGAGAGATCGTGGGTTCGACTCCCAAGTCATCCAAATCCACGAAATTTTTTCTTCTGGTTTTGTCATCTATTCATTTTTACTGACATATGTTACTGACGTCCCATCCGTGACGGAAATGATGTCATTGACGTCTTGGTGGGCCCCGGCATCAAACACTTTCATGTTAAGAAAACCTTTTTGGTTAGGCTCTAGCAAAGTCTGTGCTGCGTCCGGTCGCCTTATCTATTTCCTTCAATGTTCAGCGAACTAAGAAAAGGTTTGTTTTCCTGTCTGAAATATTGCTGGCTATCTTTGTTTTCGTTCAAGGTGCGACGGTGGGGACACTGCAGCGGCGTGGCAATATTACAAGGACGAAGGTATCGTGACCGGAGGCCTGTACGGCACTGAAGACGGCTGCCAGCCCTACAGCCTTCCACCGTGCCAGCCGAACTGCTCTCACGCGGAACCAACGCCAAAGTGTGAGCACGTTTGCCGCAAGGGCTACGAGAAGAGCTACAACGAGGACAAGCACTTCGGTGCGTAATACAATACCTCCCCAGCTGCGATATAATTCGTAGATAACAGCGGTGTTTACGGAGTTATTTGTCTGTAGGACAAATAACTATTGTTTCGTGATATTGCACACGATGATGTAGGGGAAGTAGGCAACTGTGTGGTAATGTTCGTACGGTGATCGCATCTCCGGTAGAGAAGCTGCCTTAATGTTCAGCATTTTTTGTTTTGCCTTCTTATGAGTATCGCAGAGTGCAGAATCAAATAATGTAATCACTCAGAGTAAACACCGACAGGAAGTCTTCCTCGTTTTGGCTTAATCTTAGCAAATTCCTGCGCTTGGGCCAGCATGCATATAGTGTGACACATTTGTAGGGCCTAATGAAACGTATGTAAACGTCGGACTTTGTAACCAAGCTGTTTAGCTGAAACCCTGCTCCTTGTATGCGCTTTTTCCCCATGAAAGCAGAGGTATTAAAGCTGATTTTAATTTGTATTAGACAATCACAGCCCACACGCTTATGATGCATTGGAGAATTCAGGCAAAAGAATGTAGCTTCTGTGAGGAAAAGATGGTGCTCAGAAACGAATATCTAGTTCAACAACATACAACTTCTGGCGAGTCCGTTTCACATTATGAGCCAAAGGGCATTATAATTCTTTTCGAAGCGACAGCCGCTTTCCGTTTGTGGCGAGGTTAAGTTACGTCTGCGTAATACGAACACTGAAATTTTTGCATTCGTATTAGAACCACACCGCTCAACTAAGTTACGTCCTAGGCCACGTGATTACTACTGCAAACAGCCCCTTCCGCAGTATATTATACGATGGAATGACCTCTTTAGTGCAATGATGCATTCGATGCAATGACCTCTTTAGAAAGCGGAAAAGCCGCCTACCGATTTACTCAAAGCTCAAGCATTATGAAAGCATGTCTTCGACTTCTTCACCATAGTATGATTTAATTCTCGATCGTGAAAAGTAATAGATAAAGTGGACGAACATGAATTATTGCCTTCATAAATGTACCCCCTTCCTTTTACTATTGTTACTTTTTTTTCCTTTATGCACTCCCAAGCCATTTCGCGCTCCACTCCCTTATTTTCCTTTTCCTATTTATTTCCTTTTCTTCATACAGCAAAGAAAGTCTACAGAATACTCAAGGATGAGACGCAGATCAAGACTGACATATACAAGAACGGCCCTGTAGAAGCCACTTTTCTCGTTTTCGCCGATTTTCCATCCTACAAAAGCGGTAAGAAAGATTCGACTACGTTTGCAGTGAACTTATCCGTGCGAAACATGCTTTGCGAAACACTATACACAAGGTATCGCGATGTGTCGACAGGTTTTGCAGTTCACCTTTAAAGAAAACTCACAAAGAAAAGGCACGATAATCGGTTTATCTGCAGCCGTATCTAAATCACCTCCCCAGGTGTGCTGCATGGTCACCATGTTCTCTGCAGAACAACACAGTAAAACGACAAAATATTCCTCATTATCCACAGCGCAGCTCATGAGTGTGGCAATGAGCACAATTCAAAAAAATAGAACAAACCTCGCTATGTCTTCCATCTCGGAATTTCTCGTTCGGTATGCCTGCTTGGTCGATCTCGCCGGCGAAGTGCAATTCAATTTCGCACTATCTCGATGATTGACCGACTCTGGCGTCGGTACTGTCCTATCCCGTTCGAAACGGTGCGCAATAAACAGCGCGCAGCTCCAAAAAAACTTATCATAAATTGCTTGTTTAGAAAGAAAAAAAAACGTAACACTATCCTAATTCTCATGTTCACAGCTCGCCAGTTGTGTTGTCCTAAATAGTTTTATCGAAGCATTCCGCCTGCCCGCAGGGGTTTATCAACACCACAGCGATGAGTTTCTGGGAATCCACGCCATCAGAATTCTCGGCTGGGGCACCGAAGACGGCGTGCCTTATTGGCTCGTGGCAAACTCTTGGAACGTAGGCTGGGGTGACAAAGGTACGTCTTGCAATGTGTCAACACAGATTGTTGCTGTTACTGTTATGAATCGAATAGTGTCAGAGGCGAATGGAATCGTGATCTTAAAGAGATACTGAACAATAATTTCGCCGCCGAGATAAATGGCCCACTTGAAAGATTGGGTGCTGAAATTTGTTGAAACAACCTTCATTTCAGCCAGAGACTAGCAGAAAATAATGAATTTAATGCATTTTCGCAAATTGGCGCGTCTAGCGGCCGCGCCGCGAACTAGAAAGGAAGTGACGCGAAACTCGCCGGATACTGACTCGCCAACCGTGCTCGCTGCAAAATCGCTTACCAATCGACATCGCAAGCTGCCACCCGCTGCCGCGCGTCTCTCTCAAAACGTGTTCTCACGGTCGGGAAGGTGTTCTTGAGAGGAGAGGTGGAGAAAGGGAAGGTGGCAGGGCAGGAGAGAGCGTGCCGGTTGCCCCCCTCTTGCTGGAGCATTCGACGTCACGGCCGTCGACAAGCACACTGGCGTGCAGCCGCCGCGCTCTCACAATCCACTAAAAATACGGCCAACTGCTCGAAATTACGTGAAATAAACGCTGTTTATAGGAACAGTCGTGTCGTCCGAGTCGAATGCAAGTGTTTCCGTTGCTTTTTCAAATTTTTGCTCAGTATCCGTTTAAAGACAGAATCGAATATACTTTTCGAATGGCTTTCGAATATTGAACATTCATTGCAAAGTATAATATGGAATGATGCGTTGAGAGTGGGAACGATCGAGATATAGCCGGCCGTTTTATATCCTGGAGCAACTTAAGCTGTATCATCAATACGTAAGCTCTCATGTGTTGTGCCTATGCTATGCCGGCGGGAATACATCAGTTTTGTGCTTATGTGGGCGCACTTGGAATTTCGATATGTTCGTATCATATTAGAAAAATATTTGTATTCACGCACAGCAGCTATTCAATAGGACCTAATCGAATACGGCGCTAGTCAATGCAATATTAGGTATTCTCAAACATTCGCACATTCTTTCCTGGTTACGTAGAGTTAAATGGGCTAACAAAGAGCTGCGAAGATACAAAATACAATAAACGGTATGGTACCGCAGTTGCGTTAATTTGGACGGGATGAACATCTAAAAATCCAATTAGCGGTTCCATTTTTTCATGCTTAAGCTAGTAGAGAATAACAGTGGCTAAACATGACTGGCAGTTACTGCGGCACACGCACGTATAACTGAAAGACAGCGCTTTCATTAATATAGGACTTGCGATAAATGTGAACTGTTAAGAGAAATGTGACAGCCAGTGGGGAGAAGAGAGGAAAAACTGGTCTTGGCAACGTTAAACTTCGTTATTTTGCGTCAAAACAACGCCTGAACAGATATATAAATCACTTCCGCAAGCGCATTTTTGAGACCATTTAACTGCTTGCACGAGTACCGCAATCACGAGCCACAAGCAGTACAAGTGTACAAAGCTTAGTTTGCTAGATGTATGTAGGATCGCACCCGATTCTTCTAATCGCAATCCTCTGGGCGTGTTAATAAAAACTTTAGGATTGCTTAATATACAACACTGCTATTTCGGCGTTATCATGGCCGCAACGAGCAAATAAGGCCGATTTCGTACGCGAGGTAAGCAGCAGCTAACATTTCAAAGAATTGGCGGTATATTAGAGGAAGATTTCAACTATAGTTCGCACACTACACTATCCAAATAACCATGCCAAGATTTGCATACTTTGGCGTACAAGGTTTCCTACGACCAACGGTCATAATCAAAGAGTCGGCACGTGCGTGCATAAAACAATTATACAAGAACCCTCTTGGTGTCGCAACTTTCAAGGCTACTCAGTGCGTTACTCTGTCTCCTCTATGCACTGGCCATGCCGTATCTTGTTCAGTATAAATTTCTGCGCTTCTTTGCTGTGCTTACAAATGGCCTAACGCCTGGTTAAACTTCTACAAACCCGTACCCGTAGGTCCAGTTTACGAAGAGCTCCGAATGTGATGGCAACATTGTTTACATTGCTCTTCACGCATTTGATTGATTGATTGATTGATTGATTGATTGATTGATTGATTGATTGATTGATTGATTGATTGATTGATTGATTGATTGATTGATTGATTGATTGATTGATTGATTGATTGATTGATTGATTGATTGATTGATTGATTCACGAGGCACCCCCCTTTTTGACAGGCTGCAAACAGCCGAGGAGTAACGTTGTGGTATATCCATCCCCTCAGCCTTGAAAATTATGTAAACGTACCTTCAGCTCACGTCGTTGTTTCCTTTTTGACTTTACCAAGACTCGATTGAATGGCGCATGGGCTTAACAGTGGCGTCGTTTGCTAATAACACTTTTAAATTAGGAGATCAGTGTGCCCACAGCTTTTGTGTGGCCTTGCGTCCTCCATTCGAGCTGTGTGTCGTAGAGTTAACAGAAAATTTCTTTGAAGCGAAATCTGGAACGTGGCGCCGTAGGCATGGTCTATAATGCACCATAGAACCGGCTCTGTCGTTTCTGCGATGAATTCAGTTATCACCGCAATGTCCGCTGTGGACGCGAGCGCAGTGTCCTATCAAAACTCTTACACGTTACTCTGTACCAGATATTACAAGAAACTAACCCCTGTTCCTTTACTTGCGGTGCAGGCTACTTCAAGATTCGTCGTGGAAAGGACGAATGCGGCATCGAGGAGGCCATCGACGCTGGCATTCCCAAGGAAGACGTGTAGACGATACAAAATGCGAAATAAAAAAACTGGCTTCAATATTTCGATAATCTGCGCGTTTTGATGCAGCGGAACGCACAGAACAAGATGAGAATAGAGAACAAAAAGATTCCCTAAAAAATTAAATGAATTTTATGCGAAGCAGCCCACGAAGACCTCCCCTTGACTCATTTATTGGCTTTTAGCAAAACGTTGAGAGGTTGATCGATGCCTTTATGTAAAATTGAGTACTGTGTATATCGTGAGCTTACCAGGCACGTCAACTACATTGGCGCTTAAAGGGACCGACAACTGCCCAGAATATGAAATTAGTTGATTCCACTGATGTAAAGATTGTCCGTTGCACTGACTCAAACCAACCCTGTTTTTTTTCGTGAGAGATGGATTTATATTTTTATTTCGTAATTGAAAGTCGCGAAAAATGACCTGTGGCGCCTCTGGCGGCAAAAACATGGACGATCCGATGAAGACGGCCACGTGACCGTTGATTGCTGTACGCGGTCGACGATTTTTTTGTTAGTATTGAAATATTGTTCGTTTCTTTATATTAAAAGGTATTACTCCATAATAATGTACATATAGGCCTGCGCTAGTAGTATGCATTAAAGCGGCGCTGCCTTCGCGTGACGTAATGATCCCATGCTCGTCAGCGCGTCTTGAGCAACTTTTCAGCGTGCTCATGCAACCGTGCACGCAATTACCAGGTCGCTAAGATTTTGGAGCGACATAGTTTTGCTGCCTACACTTCGTCTCAGAAATGACGCGCGCTGCTATTCGGTGAGGCCGTGCATACGCACAGTTACGTTTTCGATTACTTGGCTTGGCTCGTGTATCGAGAGAGTAACGACGCCGGGACAAGCCATCCATGACACAGGCAACCTTGGGCGCAGGCGCACACAACGCTGTACAAATACCGGAAAGGTGTATAAAGCCACACATCTCATTGTGACAGCTTGCTATTTTCAAAAATGGTTGGAAAGCTCAAAATAAAGGTGGTTAAGCATAGTTACAGTAACTCCTGCGAAAGCAGAACAACGACAGCTTTCACAAGGGCTAGCGGCATCGCTATCAATTCTCAGCGTTGCTGGAGCAAGCCTCCATGCGTGTTTGGAGCATTTCAGATCGAAAAATACTGCTTATAAAATAACTACGTGCTTTTCGGATAAACCACTGCAGCTACAAACGCTACGAAGGGTGAGCTTCCTGTCGCGCCGTAAAAAACTGGGTCGAGAAAAATCAGTTGTCGGTCCCTTTAAAGGGTAACTTATGCTCCGACGTAACGCTGGCACTCGCATTGGAGCACAGATATCATGCAGTTTTATCAAAATGAAGTGCAGGCTACAATGTGCTCATGTGCATGCTATAAGTAGTGGTCGTCGGCGTGTTCCACCTCGGTTGAGCAACGTTTTACTGCATCTTGCCGTGTTATAGAAGTAAATATTTAACGTTTATAATATTTAACGTTTAACAGTTAGCAACAGACAAGCACCATCACCACAGGTGATATTGGGCAACCTTCACCGCAACTGTTCACTATTCACGATCTCTATCGCGTGGTTGCCTGCTGAGGGTCGTTGCATCAAATTTATCAGCGTTGGTCCGCAACAATAAAAGCGCCAACTATAGCAAACAGTATACATTTTTTTTGTTCAACCCACGCAAAGAGTTTGAGAATATTACCTGCCGAGGTAGCTTAACACGAAATGTTTCACAAGGTCTCGCAAGAACCCACGTGACCTTCTCGGAGCGATGACGTCACCACGACATCGCAGATCGTGAAAACGTGTGCATCATTAAGACGTAATTATGCCGTTATTACGACGTCATCGTGTGAACAGTGACATCATCACAGGACATCGATTGTTTGCTTGGTCAAACGTGCGCGGTTCACGGAGGCAGCGCGAAACCACGGGAGGTGGAGAAAGCTTGCAATGCTTCGGCTCCCGGAGGCAATGCAAACCCGCGTGAGTGGCGGGTTTCGCGGGAGGGGTTGGGGGAAGGGTCAATACAATCGACTGAGGACAAAAAGAAGATTCATTTGGCTTTCTAATAGTCTTAGCCGAATGCATAAAGGACTGTGTGAATTTATTTTTATTTTACGAGAACAGAATGTATACAATCTTGGGTCAACGAAGAGGTCCCATCTAATGACATCTTTTAAAATCCTGGCGCAAAGAAAGAAACATTCTCAATTTGCTGAAAAGAAGGTGCCCGGGTGGTACAACTAATGGCTCATATTCTAAGCAAGATCCGTCTGCACCTGACACCTCCTCCTTGTCTCCTTGTCTCCTCCTGCCTGTCTGTCAACCACAGTTAACAGACAAGCGCCGCCACCACAAATGATATAGGGCAGCCGTCACTACAACTGCCCGTGTCAATACATTTATTCACGATTTATGCCGCGTGGTTGCCTGCTGAGGGTCGTTATATCTTATCAGCGTTAGCCTGCTACACTAAAATCGCCAACCATAACAAACGGCATATGTATTTCTTTTGTTCAACCCACGCAATGTGTTTTAGAATATTACCCGCCGTGGTAGCTTAAGATATAAGGTTTTATGCTGCTAAGCTCGAGAGCACGGCTTCGGTTCCCAGCCATGGCGGTCGCATTTCGGTGGGGCCTGCCTACTACAGTGTACCTGTTCTCGCTGTGCTTGGCGCATAGCTGCATGCAACGGGACGCGGGCAGTTAGTATATACCAAGCAAAGAAAATCACCAAGAGGGCACACAGACGTAGGAAGCTAGACAGAGCCACCTCGCCAGTTATAGAACGCGCGACGACTCCGTCAATGGAATTTTGTCCTTTTCCAGCATTAGATATCTATGAACTATAGGAATCCTAATAGTAACAGATCGATTTTTTGTTCGTAAAGTGAACGAGAGGGAACCAAGCCCGTGAGAGGTATCTCTAAGTATATAAGACTAAAAAATCGTGCTTTCACTAAGGCCGCGAAGTCTAGTCCCTACGGCGAGCGAGAACACCTTCGGCGTTGAATACTCCGGGAAGCGCGGTTCAATAAGATAAGTTTCTTTTTCGAGTGGTGTCTGTAGTAGCGCAACAAAGGCACACCGCAGATAAGATAGCATTTCATTGTCTTTCTGGCCCCGCACGCAAGGCGGAATGCTCTCATGGTACTAGTGGAGGGCGCGTCTGCAAAAACACTCGAGTAACTAGGGGTAGCTTGCAACATATTCGTATGTTGCAACCCCAATATTGTGAGGCACCCATCAGGGGCTTTACACGCTAAAGATGCCGCATTTTTGAGCCTACGCAAACTCAGAGTTACAGCTGGTTACGTATATATAGTAAATGGCTTTGTATATATTATATAGCTTACGCATACAGTCAGCGCTTGTGCGTCATTCTTTTGCTTTCTTCGTCCTTCCTTACCTTTATTTCCGCGCATGCTATGCATTTCGTGCTGTGCATTTTAACCATTTCGCCTACATCACTATTACCGAAACACCGCGCCTTAACGTAAGCACGTTGAAATTATCGAGGCTTTCTTACGCTTAAGAGCGCGCATAATGTTCATTTTCGCCGTGTTTGCTCGCCCTCGTCAAAGATGCACGTCATAATGTAAGCAGCGGCCGAGTAATTATCGCAGCCCGCATTTTTTATTCTACATCAAAGGCTGCTTCTCTGCGCGCCCCGTCAGAGTGAAGATTACACAAGGCACAGCATTTAGCGTACATGATCGGTAATGAGCCGCTTTCTTGTTCAAATAAAACAAAAAAGCGCGTTACAGATGCGCTCGTGGGCGAGCCTAGTCGGCTGCGACTGCCCGGCGATCAGCGCAGCCGTCATGACGGGATGATGGGGCCCCTGATCGGCACCACCTGGTACTTGGCGATCTTCAGTACGACATGCTCGAGCGTCACCTCGCTCAAGAGTATGTCGTACGTGTACTGGGCCAGCTGTTGCTTCAAGTTGGCCAGCGTCCGCGCCAGGTCTCTCCACGGCGGAATCTTCTCCACTTCGTACTCGACGAAGGCGGTCATCTGGCCCGAGAAGAGGACCGCCGGGAACGACGACTTGACCAAGCCGTCGATGGCTTTCCAGGCCTCCGGGTTACCGTACGCCTCGGGCTTCAGCTGGGACGGGCAATGCGCACGACGAGCTCCTTTCATGCACACTTCACGATTATATCGTGCTATATTCGCAAAAAGTCGCTTTAAAGTGCAATTCTGAGCGCATGTTCACTAGCTAAACCATATTTCTTGGGTGTGTCGCGACTACAGTAGCTCGCCCAATTGTACCGGAAACAATGAAATTCATTTTCAGCTGCGTAATCGCTCTTGTAGTCAACAATAGCAAAACAAAGCCAAAAAATGAGGCAGAAGCCATAGGCTGTCAATATTTTTCCACACTTACAGACCAGAGTTTTCAAAGCTTGTAAAGGGAGCCATCCTTCTTTGGAGGCTGCGGGACAGATTAAAAAAAAAAGGCACCCATAGCGCTCAGTCTGTCCTTATCGCATGCTTGCCGCCTGTGATTGGTGGTCGTCAGCTGTATCTGTGCCGCAGCCCCTGTGCTGGCCGCGCCTACAAGTGACGGTAAATATATATGCTTGCTCTGAACGCGAGTGTGAGAGTATACGAATACGTTCTATTTTATTGTGAAAACCGGTTGACATGCTCCTTGATGCAGCCTTGAAAGTTATCGCTACTAAACTCCTTGAGAGATGGCGATCTAAGAGACATATGCTAAGCGAACAACATACAGCGGTAAAAGTTACAAGGAACGTGTGCTACACGGTTTATTTTATTTTGAATCTGAGAACAGTAGCGCGCCGTTGAAGCTCCACAGAATCATATTCCACAAAGGACAACATCCACATAATGTCTGCGCTTATGGCTAAGCCATTCGACGTTTTATTTTTCTTTTTTTGTGCGCAGTATATAGGTTAAGCACCGCACAGGCCAAATGCTCGTCACTCAGGCCAAATATCACAAGGTAGTGTAGGTTATTCCATCATTCACAATCTAAGGACACCAGGCTGCTACACTGACCTTGACCCGGAGCACGAACCCGCGGCAGAGCCTGGTCCGCAGCTGGCCAAGGTTGCCGATGCAGCGGAACATGCCGTCCACCATAATGGCCATGCGGTCGGACATGATGACGGCGTCGCACAGGCTGGTGGTCACTACGAGCACGGCCGACTTGCTCAGCTGCCGCAACATCTGCACCGACTTGTAGATGGTGCGCTTGGCGAAGTGGTCCAGGCCGGTCGCCGGGTCGTCCATCAGCAGCACGGGAGGCAAGCCAACGATGGCCACAGCCACGGCCAGCTTGCGCCTGTTGCTCGCGCTGCCGAGACGGTGCAAGGGGCTTACGTAAGTAGCGTATTCACGCATTTTTTCCACACCAGACGCGCACAGGTTGGCAATTAAAGCGCATACGTTGCATCTTCTTCGTCCATTAGTCGTGCGCGCGCTTCGCGGTAGACGGGCTCCACCCATCTTTCTTGTCTTCGCATGCGAAGTAAGCCGCGCCGCCTCCTTCACAGGTCATTTCAACAAGCTAATAACGCCTACCCACTGGGCCTAACAAGAGCTATGCCCGCGTTTTTGATGGGGCTAATACAATGATGAAATTTCAAGGATGAAAAGTATTGCATATTAACCCGTACGCGCCTCACAATTCTGCAAGATTTGTGCGAGTGCCAGGCGGTCAAAAATTGTAATTTTTACTTTTTAATGTCGCCATTTAATCTCGCAGTAACGTGGTAACCATGAGTGGTGAAGAAATGAACTGACGCTTCTGAAAAGGATTCTATCGGGTAAAAAAAGCAAATCTTGGAGGTCATGATTTGTACGTTGCGAATACAAGTACTGGTTGCAAGAAATAACACGAGCACAATCTTGCGTTTCTTTTTTTGCCACGTTCGCGCAATGCAATGACGATGCCTTTGCTGTGAAGTTGTGTACTACATGGTTTGGTGAACAGAACAATGTGTGAAGTGTTCCGCTGTTTCGGACAGACTACGTAGTGGTGGCTTCTCATTTACTGTCACACAGTGTACGACGCAAGGGCGGTTGCTTGAAGTGGCAAGTATTATTGGCAGCGCAGTCAAATTGGACTTTCGAGTTTAAAATGTGCATTCGGAACACCCACATATTCGCCTGACTAGCCGTATTATTGTAATAATTTGTGGGCTTTTACGTCCCAAAACCACGATATGATTATGAGAGACGCCGTAGTGGAGGGCTCCGGAAATTTCGATGACCTGCGGTTCTTGACCGTGCGCCTAAATCTAAGCACAAGGGCCTCAAGCATTTTCGTCTCCATCGAAAATGCGGCCGCCGCGTCCGGGATTCGATCCCGCGACCTGAGGGTCAGCAGTCAACCACCATAACCACTAGACCACCGTGACGGGTGACTAGCCGTATTGCGGCCAGTTTCTATGATAAACCGAGATTAGTTGGACGACCATGACGTGACCCCTTCACGAAACTCCGCTCTATCTGCAGCGTTATAACGGTACCATGATGCGTCGAGTCAGCTAAGAGGTCATAATTATTAATGAAAATATGTACAGGAAGACAGCAACTAATTGAAAAACGTTTACATATGCACACTAAGAAAAATCGCCGAGTTCTAACTTGCCACGCATATGACTCTGTAAAAAGGCATGCTAACTTTCTCTTTCGGCTCCCACGACTCTCCGACGAGGGTATAGTGATCTCCAAAGAGAGTTCAGGTTACTCTTTAAAGAGAGTCATATACATGGCAAGTCAGTCAAATTACTTTTTTTAGAGTGTTCCGGCAACTCATTTCCGTCGAAGCCGTCCCGTAAGACGCACAAGAATATAAGCGCCAACATATTCACGTACCATTTGTGAAAAACATGATTGCTTTTATATCAGGAAGATAGTTTTCTTTCTTTGATATGGGGTGACGGTTTAACAAGTGAAAAGAACGGGAACAGTCGTAACTGCTTAGCGATGTGCGTTTTATGGCAACACAGACGGCAAGTTATTTATTTAGCGCTTGCTAACTTATGGCTACTATTCGGATTCGTATGACTGAACATGATACGTGCAAGCGTCAAAAGACGGATGGAATAAAGAGCAAGTATTCTACATGCGCAAATTCAATCGCTTTCTTGAAGGCTGAGGAAATAGCGATCAACTGCATAACAGAATCCTTCAAAGGCAAATAGCGTTCACAATTTTAATGCACAATGACTTAACGGCTGCTTCGATGGATAACTCCGGCAGCGATCATCATAAATCGGGACTGCACAAGACACTTTGTAAAAGTTCTCGCTCATCTTCAGCAAAAAGACGAAATGAGCGACGCAATGCGAATACCTGGTTAGGAAAGCGGGAACGTACAAAGATGACTGTTTTACAAGCACTCGTCTTCGTCACCCGTCCTACCGAGGAATACTTTCCTGTTGAGCGAGCGCCTTGCAAAGCGAAGCTACTGACGCTCAGTTGATATCTGCCAACGTAGCCAGAAGCCCAACGAAATATTCGCTATCCTCCTGTAAAAATGGGAAACTAAAGATATCTTCCTTCGCAATCTACGTAAATGGCTAGTTTTAAACCTGTAACCCGCCTCAGTTCTTTCAGAAACGCAGCACGCTCAGGCAAGCTTATATACCTGCAGTTGTCGATGGTTTCGTCCGCGACGGGTTCCAGGTTGAGCAGCTCGAAGATGTGCTGGATGAGCGTGGCCCGGTCCTGGTACTGAACTCCGCGGAGAGTCGCGTGGAGCACCATAGTCTGGCGCACAGTCAGCCGCCCCAGGAAGGCGTCGTACTCGGGACAGAGTCCGATCAACTTCTCCCAGCGGGCCACTTCCTTGAGCGACACGGTGCCGATGTAGGCCGTGCCTCCGCTCGCGGGCTTGAAGCCCGACAAGACGTCCAGGAGGGTGGACTTGCCGCAGCCCAGCATCCCCATCACAGCGAGCGTCTCACCGGGGTCCACGTGGAAGGACACTCCACCGAGTGCGGCGTTTCGGTCGTACACTTTCTTCAGCTCCAACGCGAGAAGCGAGGGCTTGTGGAGGTCTTGTCGCTGGAGAATCTTGTTGACGTAGTTGAATTCCGCGAGCACATCCGGAGACGTCAACTCCGCGACTGGTGCCTGTACCACGTCAGCCGGGGCGAACCAGTGACGCATCACGGCGTGCTCGATGAGCACGAGCAGCACCAAGCACACCAAGCCTTCGACAAACATCACCGTCATTTCGGTCATGGCGCCGTCCCTGTCATTGCCACGGAGAAAAATGAAAAGGTCAGCCGGACTCGCCAGATATATTGGGGCTAGCAAGGCCCCAAACGAGCCCACGTAAAACCAACTCGGCTCTGCTATGGGCATCCATGAGCCAGTGAAATGCTAACTTGAAGTACTAATTGCCTCATTGCAGGCACATTCGCGGTTAGCAAGGCTCCTGCCTCTCGATTTCAAACCTCTCAAGTTTCATGTAGATACTGCGCTGCCCAAGACGGTGTTTTGCGAAGCATTTTAAAGGTAGCTGGCTATCCAGCATCATATAGCGCACGGAACAAGCTATGGATAGGAATCATCGCACCAGTGCCAGTACTGGCGAGCGGCGGCTTAACGTCTCGCTTGCGGCGAAGAGAAAACATATTTCGAGCACCGTGTATGGTACGAAGGCAGTGCCGGTGGTGCACAACTGGTGACCCGCGTCCACGAAGCAAGTTAAAATGAGCGCGCCGTTGGACGTTTTCTGCTCACCCGGACAACTTCTCAGCACCAGTCATCTGATTTTGCTCCATGTTTGTGGCCGAAGCAGCGGTTTTTAACCAATACATGGCTTCCGTTGCAGCGTTAGGTTTAGCTTCAACGAACAAGATGGTAAAATGGACCGAAATTTTCAGCGGTTTCCATGCTTCGGGACTTGGAAGGCACGCTGCTCCGTGTTGCGAGAAGTTTCACGGAATGCTGCTGAAAATGTTTGTGCGTAACTCACCAGTCGCGGAGGATAGCGAGCGTTTCGCTGCCGGCGACGTGCTTCGGCACGCGCCTTTTAAAAAACTAAACTGACGCCTGATCGCGCATCCGCGGCTCCGGAGATCGTGTCGGCCAACCGTGTAATCTCGGGGACCTGAACGGAGTTATTAAGGACCTGAGCGGCGCGCAGCCTAACCATATTACCCGACCGCAGTGCAGGAGTGAAATGTATGCAATGTATGTAACATGTATGCAATGACTGCTTTGCAAACGGTATCCCGATACACTTATACCATTGTTCCATTTGTTGGTGAAATAAGCAGCGCTACTTTGTGCAAAAAAACTGGTAACGCTCTTTCACCGTTTCCTTTTTCTTTTGTAACGTTGCCAATCGGCCACGATGCGTAAGTACCTGTGGAACGACGTCCAGGAGAGCGGGTGCACCGATGTCTGGTTGCTGTTGTAGAAAGTAGCACAGCAGTAGCGAAGGCCGGTCAACATGATGGCGGCGTCTTCAGCGCTGTTCCTGACGAACGCGCACACGTCGTAGATGACGCTCAAGTCGGAGGTGTACGTGCAGTAGATGTTTTCAAGGCTCAGTTGCACCACCTTCACAAGCGCCCACGAGGCACTGAATGGCGGGCAGAAGTAGAGCAGCCAGAGCACTGGATCTCGGTCGTGCTCTACGCTCACAAGGTCCTGCCCGCGTTCATTATGGATCATGTACAGTTGGTATCCCAATGTGGATACCATGCCTGCAGCGAACGAGGACAAATTACTGTTATAATTATTGCTACGTGCGCTGGACTGTATACTACATAAACGCCTAGCGAATTAGAAACGCGTAATCAACGCGTCAGTTGTGATACACTGGGCTTTGCGGGTATAGACACTGTACTTAACAGGTCCATAACAGCTCTATACCAGCGTAAGCGCTCTAATCCAATTGAACTTTTCCGTTTACTGGCCGCACTACTAAACATTCTTCCGTTATAATGTGTAATTTAATACGTAATACTGAATAATTCTTGCAGACAAGCATTCTATCATAAAAGGAAGATAGAATTTCGTAGCTCTCGCGCTCTTCATACCAGAGTAACTTTGTATTCCTTGTGCATATATATCTCACTCTCTGCTCCTCGACTGATTCTCTGGCTGCTAACATTAACATTTTCTCGTAATGTACGAAACCTATATCGAAGGAATGCATATATTCTACATTACCCTAATATGAATCTCATTAATTCTACCATAAGCTGACCACCTCCATCACACCCCAGTGATTATGTGCGCCTGTGTTTGGACGCTCGAGGTTCGCCTGCAAGAGAAGACCGCGATATCGCTATCGGGCCCCATTCGCATCGTCTTCCCATTCGCTTACCAGTCTTCGCTTCCCAGTGGAGTCCTCAAGCATACCGCGAGGAAAGTAACGTCTGTGCGCGTAACAATGAACGTTTGATACTTCTAGAATGCGTGCTTACTCCGAGTGCAGTTGCGATGTGCCCACCACGCCATAACTCATACTGCAAATCAACTAAGTACCCGCTACGCGTTCGTGAGGCAATATGCACAGCTGCACACTTGGTTCATGCTGTTGCTGATGATGATTATGCTTAATTATGCCTGACCGCTTTGTAATGGGTGGGCCTTTAAACCTACTCGTCACGCGATTCGCATAGCGTGACGCTTAGTTCAATTCCACCCTTCTGCTAACGGGGCTTCTCGATCTACATCACGAATGTGTAGGTTTTTTTTTTTTTTCGAAGCAGTTTCAGTTACTGGCGTGGCTCTGTGGTAAAACACCTAACCGCCACGCGGAAGTCCTGGGTTCGATTCCCACTTGAACACAGGGTTTATATTTGCATCTATCACGCTCACAGCCAACGACGCCGACACCAGAGCTTCTGCGACACAGGCTCATTAACGCTATCGCGTTAATCCCCGATGCACGCTGCCCCAGGCCCGGCGCGACTGAGGAGTGAAATGATTACCGACTAGAGCACCACAGTGATCATTTTACACTATTCGCAAAGGCAACAGGCGCAGTGTACTCACCAGAAAAGAAGGTTATTGCATGAACCACCATGAATCCGGAGACCAAGGAGTCCGTGACAAAGGAGTAGAAATAAACAAATGGCAACATGCTGTGCATGAAGAGAGCATATGTGATACTGGCAATGATCACTGTAAAAAAAATGAAACGAACAAGGTCGTAAATAGAAACGTTTTATACGTTCCAAACTACGAATGCAAACTCGCTGTTTATATGCGCGCTGGAAACCCTCAACATCCCTTTTATTGAAAGCGTCGCCATCCGCGGTGTTGCAGCCATCCCTAAGTATGCTCTAATTACAACATCTCGAGTAAAAGAGTTCTGAATAAATGCTATCGCCCATGCTTTTTCTGCACATGCACGTCACATCTCTTGTGAAAAGCACAAGCCCTAATCTGCAGTACGTTTTCCCTCCTCGCAATATATTTTGACCTTTACAACTTGCACTTTGAAATCATGCACGATGCAGTCATTGCTTAGATACCGTTCCTGTAGGCAGTGTGTGGATTTCGAAAGGCGTGATCATCGTCTTATCTGCGCTTGTGTGCACCGAGATCATACAAAAGCACGCGTAAGGTGTAGGCGTTAGGAGAGATATTTAGGCGTGTTAGTCTTGCATGTTCAGGCTAAAAGGCACAAGGATGACATGTAAGGTTCAATCGAGAAAGATGTTGAAAACAAGATGGAGGCTTCAAGTGATGAAGAAAAAGAATCACTCGAAGTTCCAGGGGACAGGCTCCGGGGATATTCCTTATAGGATGATTTTTTAAACACAATATTGACGCACACAAATGATTTTGTGCATGTCGCTGGTGAAAGGCCATTGCAAAGACAACAATTCTCGCATTAGCAAGCTCACAATACCAAAAGCAGCACTCTTGCCGCGAGAAGACGCTTCGCAATCTAGAAAAGGTGCAAAAAAGAAAGTGCTAGTAACAACGCCGCCTTGAGGATCCCGCTACGACTCGCCGTGTGTAAAATGACAATGTCCAAATCCCAGCAGCTCCTATAGCTGCTACTACAATTAAAATGCCAGTTAACGAAGGCCGATTTTACGAATCTTGCGATATAATGAACAAATGTTGCTTCCACAGCAGGTGCTCGTGTTATTAAATGCTGACACCAACACGTATTGACCAAACTAACTTGGCCGCTAAACCCGATTCATCCAAGTTGTTTTAAAAAGAAACGGTTGTTTAATTTCGACACAGACGGGTGTGCCTTCGAGCTATAGCGTCAGAGCATCTAGGCGCCCTAGCCATGGCCCTAGATTTACTCCTTCACAAGGCGCCACCACGCCCACGCACGAACAACGGACTCGGCAGTCGGTATCGCTCTTACATAAGTTATGGCATTAGGGGCGGCGTGCATGCTTTCTTTGTTTCACGGTTTGTGCGACAGATGGCACTGATCGTCTCCTCGAATTTTTTTTAGGGGCGAAGCTCCTTAAAGCGGCAGCCGTTCGTCCCTCGTAGTCGTAGTGCGTAACCAGTCGTAACGCTAGTACCAGATCTTGACCTCCAAGGTGGTGCCGGTGGCAGATTCTTCCTGTGCGTTGTTGAACAATAAAAAATTCGCAGCGTGCGCGTTAACTAAAAGCCGAATTCTTCTGTCTCTCATTCTCCATTAGCAGCCATTGGCATGTTCCAGTAGGAAACGTTAGTAGAAGTAGAAGTGTAAGTGTTAGCTAAAAGCCGACTACTTCTGTCTCTCATTCCCATTAGCAGCCATTGTTTACCTCCAAGGTAGTGCCTGGTGAGATTTCTCCTGTGCGTGATTAAACAATAAAAATTTTGTTCAAAACGCCGTTGATTGATGAAATAAACCAACGAAAGACGCCAGATGTTTTCTAAAAGCAAAACGAAAGAACGCCAGATGTTTCTAAAGCAAAACGAAAAGACGCCAGCTGCTTAACGAAAGACGCCAGATGTTTTCTAAAGCAATGGTTTTCTAAATGAAAATTCACAGCGTACATGTAAAATTAAAGTGAGCTGCAAGTCGTCATAACTCTCATCGAACCTTTAGTATAAACGCGCCCGATCTCACGTCGGTGATGATGTACTGGGCAGAATTCACGGAAGATTCACGGTTTACCGATGAACCTCCGCAGCTTCGCCCACTCATCATCAATCACTCCGTGGATATGCTGCGATTTTTTTTTCGCTCGGTGTGCTACCACAATCACTGCATCGCTCCTCCCCGCCTTTGCATATCGGCAGCCCATTATAGCCTAATGAGTGCGACTTTACCTGCATCTTCCGGACATGGAGACTCATGTCCTTACGGTAGAATTAACGCAAATACCACGACGAGAGACGAAGAAAAGATGGGAGACGGTCTCATGTCCGGGCGACATCGCATGCTCGATCTCGGCGCCACCCTCGCGGATTTTCACATGCGCAGGCGCGCGGCAAATACGATGCCGTGGTAGCTTATGTTTATCCCTACGCGAAAGTTTCAGATTACGAAGAACTGAAGAATTCTTTTCACGATGTTTATGAACTTCCCGATTTAACGAAATATTTCGAGCGTGGTAATCACTTCGGTAAATCGAGTTCCAACTTGATATGAAATCTGTGGTGGCACTCTGGCACTCGGATGCAATCGTCTCAATATGACGCGGTGCGTATGGGCGCTACGTCACAGTCGTCTTTACGAAGTGCCCAGACGAATGAAGTCAGCCGGTAACACAAAGCTCGAGCGCTGTTCCTCATTCATCCGCAAATAATAATAGTAATATCTGGGGTTTAACGTCCCATAACCGCAATATAATTATGAGAGACGCCGTAGTGGAGGGCTCCGGAAATTTCGACCACCTGTGGTTCTTTAACGTGCACCTAAATCTAAGTACACGTCATCAAACATCCGCAAACGGAGCTGCTTATAACGGACATTATTAATTGTACACACGATATCCTTTTCTGGGGGCAGATGAAACGTCCGATTACTTACCGTAGTTGCCGAAGTGCTGGTAGAAGAGAAATCCTGGAAACAGCATGCACATCAGTCCCACCATTGCCATGAACATGTCCCAAACATAGTTAGCCAGCCAGTAAATTACCGGCGACACACCAGACACAAACTGCATGCGCTTCGAGTTGCTTGCGCGGTCGTCCACTGGGAAGAAGATGAAGCTGGCCGTGGCCACTGAAATGCCGGCCGGAAGCAAAAGAAAATTTGTCAGCCTCGAAGATATGATCTCTCCGAGAGTCTCCGCATGCCGTGCATTCCGCAGGCGCCTGGAGGCGATGATTTTCTTGCCCTTTTTTATTGGTCGCAGTACGGCCACTACTTCGCTGTTGTCGTCATTCGTCACATTGCGCAGGAGCACAGTAGAAATGACATTTATGGACAAAGACTGCGAGTGGAATGCGTCGCCGTTGAACCAAGCCACAGCCTTCCGCATCGTCGGGTTGTCCTTCGGAGCAGAGAACTCGCCTCCAAACACGTATTTTTCCTGGCCGGCCCTTGCTCGTTTTTGCTCGTCCAGAAATTTACTAATGTTCGGAATCCTCTCTACAGGAAGTTCCTGAGACCGGACGTACTTTTCGTATCCATTTTCTCCTAATGACTTAGTTGCGTCGTCGAAGGCGACGAAAATGTTCTCCGTTTTGTCCAAGTTGCGGAGGTCGTAGATGAAGTTGTCGGGAGAAAACTCGACCGCCACCCGTGGTCCCGCGACCATCTCGAGCTCCCCGCGCAGAATAAGGATGACAGTAGGCACGATGAAGCAAAACAAGGGCAAGGCCAAGGTTTGCCAGGTGTATTGGCGACGCTTGATTATCATTGCCATAAACAGTTGTCCCCAAGTGGGCTTGCCGGGCTTCAAGTCGTAGACGGCCTTGACGTGCTGTTGGATTTCGAGGGACGATTCGTACTTCTCGCCACCGGCAACAATGCCACCCAGGTCTTCCGTATTAACGGTAAGGTTGGCCATGGTGTAGTCCACGGGGTCATCGACACCGGCACCCCTCTTCGCGTCTATGCCCATCGCCTTTTCCAAGTTAGCCTTGTACTGGTAGTCACCCGAGTCCATTTCGAGTACAATGCGAAAGAAGATGTCTTCCATCGTAACCACAATGATTGTGAACGAGCTTATGCCGAACTGGCGCTGCTCAGCCTCGAGTCTGTTCAGCACTGTTGCCACGGGAGTGTAGTCGGTGTGTTGTCCAAGCCCAATGGCAGCGTACATTCTGTGGTCTTGTAGCACGTGAGCCTCCGGTATTGCCTGGCGAACGGCTGCCAGGACATTTCGGGCCCTGAACTGCGGACCTTTCATTACTTTTACAGTGTATCCCCAGCCGTAACGTCTCTGTATAAAAGCTGTGGTGCCGTAGCACTTGTGGGCCGCGTAGCCCAACACGACGAGCCTGTCCGCTCGCGTATCGACTTCGTACACATTTGCCGTGGCCGCGATGATGCACATGGCACTCTTCAGAGAAATCAACGCGTTCCAAGCTATCTTCCTGGTCTCCGGGTACATTTTCACCATGACTTCGTCCATTATTAGAACTTTTGGACAGGTGATGAGTGCAACAGCGAGACTCAGAATTTTCTTCTGAGATACGTCCAGCTTAACGCACAGTACGTTCATAATTGGTTCGAGCTGAAGCATGTCTCGCACTTGAGTCAGCTGCTTGTCCAGCACGGCCCATGCCTCGTCTCTCATCGAGCCGAAAAACAGAAGGTGCTCGTGAACGGTCAACTCAGGAAAGAGCACGTCGCGCTGCTGGACGTAAGCAATGCTCTGCCTAGCATAGGCAGTCTGCATCATCATGTCGTAACCAAGGACCATGACTTGGCCCGCATTAGGAAGAGCGTAGCCGGTAAGAACGTTGCATAGACTGGTTTTACCCGCTCCGTTTGGTGCAACGATACCCAAGATCTCACCGGGGTAAGCTTTGAAGTTTGTGTCGCGCAGAATGTGCTTCTGCTTGCGCTCGTACTCAAGCTGGCTCACAGTGACTGCTGCTTCAATCGTTGGGTACTTCTGGAAGCGATAACCATCCGGTTCTTTGGGTTCGATGATCTCTACGCTACCCTGCACTGCTGGTATCCAATATTTGAGTGTGAAGGGAAACCACGGTTCCAACGGTACCCCGAGCGCCCATGTAAGCACGTTGCCAAAGTACCAAATCATGATGGCTACGAAAACAGTGGTGGCCAGCATCACGGCCCATATTTCAACCATCTTGACGTTGTCGAGACCGAGAACCTCTTCGTTCACCATTTGAAAGGTGTAATCTTCGCCTGAAAAAGAAGAACTCAATCTGTATTTTGAGCATTCTACTATTGAAGGCATCCTGCGCTAATGTGACGCGCTTCGAAAGCAATAGTGCAACATTTTATACCATGCTGCGTTTTTTCTAGGCAGCACAAAACCAGACTTCCTACTATCAACTAATGTATTCGTGAAACTGACCTGCGTTATTTTACAGCTACCGTTTTCCCCTCACTATATCACTACAAGCGACATCCAGCACGTGCCTACAGCGACATCGCTATAAGTTACAGCTGAGGTCACTCACCGGCGATTACGGCACAACCGAGAATCCTGAAACACCAGTGAAGTCCCATGCATGGCGACAGCGACGTCAACAGCTTGGACAGACGTCCGGCGATAATGTAGTCGGCGGCATATCCATCCAGATCCTCCAGCGAAAACCAGGGCGCGAGGTACGCCCCTAGCCAGTAGCACAGCGCGAACACCACCGCCGCTGTGGGACTCGTGAAGAAGAGCGACAGAAACATCGCCTTGACCATGTACATCAGGGTGAATATGATAAATGTTACGAGGACGACCAGCTTGTCGATTCCCATGAGGTAGGTGATGTGGAACTCGCTGTGCCAGTTGGGAGCGAAAATCATGTGGGTCATGTTGCAGAGCACAGCGACCATGCCGATGAAGAACGAGGCGACAAAATGGCCGAGCCAATAGACGGCGTTGTTCAGGCCGACGAGACGTAGCTTCTCGCGCATGCCGCTCTGGTTCTCCTCGACAAGACGGGCCACTAGTGTACAGAAAGGGACCATGTAGCCGAGGCCAGCGCGGAGGGCGGTAAGGCTGTAGCCACTCCTGCGATGCAAGCGAAGTGACGCCGAGGAAAAAAAATAAGCATGCGAAGCCTCTTAGAAATCGGTGCCGTGTCGACGCCTTAGCTAAAGGGTGGAGCGCAGAGAACTGTGGTCAGCCAAAAAAAAATGCTTGTAGCAGAAAGCGCTTACGTATACCAGCAGTCAGGTAAAAGAAACCAAGGATTTACAATGAAGTGGTTAACCGCAACTTAATGAAAACAGCTACACATTGTTTGCAGTTGTGTGACGCTTATTACAGTACCTTTTGAATTGCGCTTAATTGGTCAGTTAAGAAGATTACGCAATTTTTTCATATTCACTTCAGTGCCAAGTGCGTTACGTTACGTTGTAAAGAGGGCATTCCAAAACGACCAATTTAATTTTTTCACGACGATTTTCAACGACGGCACATTGTAGAATGAAATCTTCGCTGGGAAAGGATAAACAAAAGACGCACCGTGACATCATGAGACACTCTTAAGTGTTACTACATAATAGAGGCATTTGGTACGCTGTAGCCGCTTTCATGCCAGCTACAGTAGTGATCCGTCGCTGAAGCCGTCGCGTGAATGAGGTATGGCATCGGGCTCTAAAGGCCTCCATAACACGGTTCGGGATCTCGTGCAACATTTTTTCGACCGCGTCATTTATGCATAAGAATGGACCGTTTTAACAGTGGAGCTGTTTATGCTCGGAGAAACCCCGTTTCAGTCGTCAACAAAAACTACCATCATCATGAACTGCGTGCGCTCTCTTCATCCTCCTCTTCATGTTCCGCTTCGCTCCCAGAACACGTGCACCGATTTGTTCGGCGTGGGATGCATTAACTGAGATGGGCGAGAGAACGAGTACAGCGAGAGAAAGAGAGAGAGTGAAAGAAAGAGAAAGAGAAATAGAGAGATAGAGAGCTAGAAAAAAAGAGTAAGAGAGAAAAAACATACCATAGCCCCGTATAGTATAGTATAGCAATGAGGTGGGAAAGGGAAGTGAGGGGGATGGGTAGGGAGAGGGTGATATACAACATAGCCATTTGCAGTATACTATATTTAGGGAGGGGAATGCAAGCGAAAGTACGGAGCAGTGATGTAAGGGTGTGGAGGAGGGAAATGATTAGGGGAAAAGGTGAAGCATGCCGTAACCATGTATAGTATAGCAAGGGAAGGGAAAGGGAAACGAGGGTGAGGGGGAAGGAGAGGAGGAGGAGAACGCCACCAGCTGCGCTGTTTCCTTAGTCTTCGCAGTCCTGGTGCGTAGCTCTATCTTGCTGATGTGGCCACACTACACCAAGTGACAGCTTGAGCGATTGTGATCTCTCGCATCGCTCGTCACCGTTGCGTAAATTTTCGCATGCATGGGGTTCGCGCTTAAGGCATGCGCGCGCTGTATATCAATATAGTGTTAGTTGTGCGTCCGCAACCACCCTCGCGCGCAGTGTACAACCGAATGTGTCCGACAAAACAGCAAAGTAGAGCGTGTGTGTGTGTGGTGTAATAATATTATATATCTATATATATATATAATATATATATATATTATATCTAATATAATATATATCTATATATATATATCTATATATATATATATATATATATATATATAATATATATATATTATATACTATATATATATATATCTATATATATATATTATATATATATATATATAATATATATCTATATATATATATATATCTATATATATATATATATATATATATATACAACTTGTCGGGATGCGGAAAACAAAAACTGGGAGCGTTACCTGCAGTTTTCATCTTCAGTGTTCTACTTCTGAATCAATATAGATCGCGCGACGAGAGCACGTTTTCGCAATCGTGTGCGACTTTTTCTTCAGGTGCGCGAGAACACGCGCGAAGCGCCACGCAGCGGCCGTAGAAGTCGATCGGGGGTGCACTCACTTTTCGTCCAAGGGGAACGGACCTTCGGGGATTCTGCTCGTCCAGAACGCGTACTCCGGCGGGTGCGAGCCCATCTGATCACCCACCAATTTTACGTGTGCCTTGGTGAGGGACATCTGACAGTAGGCAAGAGACTCTCGCTGTCCCACTGGTGTCGGCAACGGCTCGAACGACGTGACGCCCTTGAAGCGCTGCGCCAGGTAGTTGTGTTCGTCGTACATGCTTTGTATAAACTTGAGGTCCCGAGGGTAGCCGCTGGGTAGCTTGTTTTCATTCGAGCTGAATGACAGTAGTTGAATGGCTACGATGCGCTGCTCGGGACCTCGCTTGGGCACGGGCGCCAGGCGCTTGAAGACACGTGCCAAGGCTAGGTAGTCCACATAGCCGGCGGTCCGTGGGGGTGTTGAGGGAAACGCCGTCTTCATGAGCTCTTTCGCATGAGGTGTGTCCGGCGTGTAGAGAATCTGCAAAAACGCGGGCGGTGAAGTCAAGCGAGATGATATAAAGTAATTAAGGAAAGGTGCATGCGAACATTTTTATTCTCCTGCGCTGCTTTACTATATCTAAATGCCCAAAACCCGCCATCTACACACCGCTACACACCGCAGAATCACCACGAAATAATAACTATCGGGGTTTTACGTCCCAAACCCACGATATGATTATGAGGGGCGCCGTAGTCTTAGAAATGTCAACCACCTGGGATTTTTTAACGTGCACCTACATATAAGTGCACGGGCCTCTATCATTTCACCTTAATCGAAGTGCAGTCACTGCGGCCGGGATTGAACCCGCGACCTCCAGGTCAGCGGTCGAGCGCCAGAAACCCAGACCACGGGCTTAGGCAGTGGGTGGGGAAGGGTTCAAACCCCCCTCCCGAAGTTCAATAGTGTGCGGGTATATATACAGGCACGCAACGCACGCACGAACATACATACAGTATGGTTTAATCCCTCCACCCCTGTCCTCCCCAGAAAAAAATTTCTGGATAGGCTACTGCCCCAGACCACCAGTGCGGGTGATCAGCGGCGAAGTTGGAATCAATATGCAAGGAACGCGGGGCCCGTGTTCACAAAACAATGCCTTGTGCTTAAAACTGGGCGCCGCGTTATTTGACGCTGGTTAACCAATGACTGAGTGAGACTAGTACGTCTTTTTTTAACCGATTCTTTGCTTCGCTGCATAGCCCCGGGCGTACATCGCAACGGCGCACTCACCAATTGAGGTGGACGGAATTGAGTCAGGTTGCGTTCCTCGTACACTGTGGGATCGGTCAATCGTAGACACGGCAGTTTGGCACACTTGCCCGGCGGCAGGATTGGCCGGTCGTTCTCGACGCCCGTGAAAGAGAGCACCACCAGGAGGATCTCTCCCAGCGCGATGAAGTAGTGCCGCTTGATCAGCTGCACGTACACATCCTTCCAGATGATGGCCGCTATTTGCACGACCACGCCCATGCTGCCTGCGAGGGGTGCGAACCGGTTGAAAACCTTACAACGAAAACATTAACACACCTCGTAAGCAATTCAGTGCTACTTCGGGCTTCACAGTGAGTACTGGTGTTAAAGGGACACTAAAGAGACAAATGATTTTACTCTTTTGGTAAAGTATCCTTTCATGATACCAAGAAGACCACGCTTGCCGTGAGAAGAAGCTTGGTAAACGAGAAAACGCGCACAAAAAGAAAGTGCGGGTGGCGACGCCACCGTTAAGTACCCGCAACCAGTCGCCGTGTCGTCACAGATTTTGACAGCGCCTAAGGCCTACGTAGTTCCTAATCGGTAAACATGAAGTAATTGTCTTTTTAGGGAGACAGACTTAACATACCAAATTTCGAAAAATTTCGTTGGGCCAACGCGGCCAAAAAATGAAAACTACACATTGAAATCTGTGAAGTCACCATCGAAGATTTCGGCGGGAAATTTAAGAGTAAGGTTCTTGACAGATTTTCTCGTCGATTAATAAACCTGTGGTGGTGAAATTAACGACACTACAGTATGCACACTATAACTTTTCAGCCTCAGCTAATTTCTTGCTTCACTTTAGTGTCACGATTGCTAATATTGCGTTTGTACCGGCTACTGCTGTTGCGGAAGTTAAGCCCATATTTCATGATGAGTATGGTCATAAAAGTGGAATACAATCACAATCACAGAGCCGGTGCTGTACTCATTGTATTTGTCATTGTTTTCACTGGAAACGACTGCTTGCGTTGCAGTACGGTTTGGTGAAGAACTAGTTGTACATGTTACTTTGAAAGAAAAAAACGGCATTAACACTGGACACAGCCCTGAGCCACAACGTGCCTTGATTTAGATTAGCAGTGCTGACGCAGGAGTGTCTGCGTGTTCGGCACTGGAGCGGCGTTTAGTACCGTTATGTCCGAATTGAGTGAACGGTCACGACTTTAGAACAATATTTTGAAGTAGAGCATGAGAACTCTCTAAAACACCCCTACTGACCGTAAAGGAGGTCGCAGTACTACTTGCGATCTTAACGCTACAGAAGCTGAGCTGCCACTTATGCTGAGCTATGAGATATAGGATTCAATAACTCTCTCGATATCTGCGTTTATCACTGTGGCGAGTAGCTTTCGAAGCATGGAGGCACCAAGGAAAGAGCACCGCACGTAAGCGTGAAGCAGTGCTACTAAACGATTGAAAGTAGACACTACAAATTGTGTTTGATACGAAGCTTTTCTCAGACGAGCAAACTTCAGGAATAGATTGAAGTCGTGTTTTCTACCCGCTACTTCTACTTTTCCTGTCCACCCCAATTATTATATACAGGTAAGTCGTATGAAAGCTACTTCTCTACCGTGCGTCTTATTCGTAGACGTGCAAATAAATATACCATAATTATACGATCTATAGTTTCATTTTCTTTCGAACTTCCATGCTTGCTTTGCAGAAAAAAAACAATTTTTCTCATTAAGGCTGAGTTATCTTAAAGCAAGTGCAGAAATAGCTCCCTCCGCCCCCGTGTTGGTGCTCGCAAAAATAAAAACAAGAACCACACAAACACACTTCCACGACACAATGAGAGCAGTCCTGTCACGTAATGTGCTTGTTGCAAATAAACCGCGCTATGTAGACATGTATCGCCTAATGTTCAGCTGTGAGGGTGTGAGAATAGTGAATTTCAATATCAAATCGATTACGAACTACATAGTTATGCCGCCGAATCGAATACTATCCGAATAGTTTTAGAATAGTAACATAACTCTTAAAAACAGCCCTAGAGCTTTAAAGGGACAATGAAGAGAAACAATGAATCGGTTTAGGTCGATAAATTGTGCTCTGAGAACTGTAATGTCGTTATTCTCGTTAACAGAGGTTTATTAATAGAGGAGAAAATCAAGTTCAAAGTTTCATTCTTAAATATCGCGCCGAAATCTCCCCGCGTGACGTCACGGATTTCAAAGTGTATTTATCGAATTTTGGCGCCATTCGTTCAACAAAATTACCTCAAACTTGGTATGTTAAGTCTATGGCACCCTCAGAGGTCAATGTACTTCATTTTTACCGATTAGGAACTACGTTGTCCCTAGTAGGCGCCGTCAAAACATGTGACGTCACGGCGAATGGTGCGGAAACTTCAAGGTGGCGTCGCCACCCACATTTTGTTCTTGCGCGTTTTCTCGCTTACTAAGTGTCTTCTCGCAGCAAGCGGGGTGTTTTTGGTATCGTGAAAGAGTACTTTACTAATATGAGAAAAAAATTCACAGTTTCGCCGCAACGGCGAATCAATGATTGCGATAGCAATAAATTGTAATGTAACGCGAAGAACGGAAAGCAGCTCAAAATTGCCAGCGCATCGCTCGAGCCGAAAGGACGCACGAAAAGAACGCACACAGGACGAGCGCGAACTAATGCGTCACAGCTCGACACTTGAAGCGCACTGCTCAAACAAAGCAGGACGCACGAAACAAACGAACAGGTACACACAAGACGAGCGCGAACTAATTGTCACAGTTGTTACTCATTTCTGTTTGAACAGCGCGCTCCTTTCGCAAACGCGGCCGCTGCAGCGAGCGAAGCGAAGCACCACACCGGCCGCCCCTTCTTTCCTTGAGATAAGCGCACGAAAGCAACGACGCCCTGTAGAGCGAACAGCAACGGCGTTCGCAGGGGCGGGGCGACGATCTTTAAAGCGCTCAATACGCGCGCACGTCGCGCCATCTATGTGGCCACTAAGAAAGCATGCTGAATTACATGGTATATATAAATAGCTCGCCGTTAGCAGGCTGAGAGACGGTGCTGTCGTGGCCTAACGTCTAACGCGGCGGGCTGCAAAGCGACAGGTCGCCCGTTCGATTCCGCGCGTCGAAAAGAATTTCTTAATTATTTTTCTTTGTGGCCTTTCTATATATATACATACTTATACATATACGGCGAAAGACGGCGACGGGGACGGACATTTTCCAGCCGAGACTGTCCATATAATTGCTATCGCAATAAAAATTGTTTTGCTCTTTAGTGTCCCTTGAAGGTAGCAACCATTCTGAAAATATCCCTAGAACTTCACATTTTATTCGAAAATAATAAATAAAAAAGTAACAAGAAAACAATTCAGTTAATTTTAATTAACTAAAATACCATAATTACGTAAACTGAAGTAAGCTCGTACACATCAGTGGCTAGAGCTTCGGAAATATTTCGTAAACATAGGTTTAAATACAGCAGTGACTACAGTATTAAAGGTGTCACTTCGTCGTTAGCTTTTATATAAAACAGACATAAAAATTAAACATTGTTTCATAAACCAACATGAATCTCACGATGTTGGTGGACTGACGATACTCTCACTTGGGCGACACAAGTTTTAAACAAAAATGTCGTGATTCATTGATCGATATAAAACGTCGATAGTCCCGTAAAGGCCCTGGGCTGCATGCATCTTGTTAATTCAGTTACCAAAACGAGGAAAATAAACACTCACTGGTATTCGAATCGAATAATGACGAATCAAATAGAAAACTATTCGAGTCGTTATCCGAAATTGTCGAATATTAGGATACCCCTATTCAGCTACAAAAGTAACAGATGGTGAATAGTTCTCGAACGCCAGTGAAGATGAACCTTGTCGCGCTCTGAAGTGACGTCATAAGAATAACCACTACCAGCACTGGTCCAAATTTATCCTTCGCTCTAATGGTCCGTAACCTGTATGTACTAAAGAGAAGACCTCGGGTTGCTTGGTCGTCGCTTAAGCAGAATACATAGCGCAGAAACGAACACAGTAAAAAACGACGGGTCGAGCGAGAACTTTCAATGAGGGTACAAAACCGACTCAGAAAATGGCAAAATAATCCATAGTCACGATGTCGGGTACTGCACGTTGACACGGTTAAAGGATACGCGGTTAAACAGCGCGGACACCGAGCGTGCGCTAGTAAGTTTCCGGCTCTACGAGGTAGGCCTAACGCCGTTGTAAATCTACAATATGACTGAACTGAAACATTCTGGTTATTTACGCTGATCCCAAATTAGGGCCGAATCCACGTACTCTAGCACTTCTATATAAGCGCAAATGTGAAGATTAATTTGCCCGAAGAAGGCGAACAGAGGTGCACGAAGCCTGAAGCCTAACACGAGCCCAGGTTGCTAAATAACGCACGTCGGCCGAGTGACGACCTAACCTCGCTGAGGTCACGTTAAAAAATGACATCTCAGGCAGCTACAGGATGACAAACTCACAACTTTAACGAAGCGACAGCGCCTTCGAGGTCTGGGACGGGGCGTCAGAACGCAGCGATGGTAGAACCGGCACTGCCCGGTTGCGTGGAGCGCGAGAGCGGGGCCGTCCGAGGACCCGGGGGCACGTTTGCACGGGCAACGAGCTGTCCCTGGCAGCGCGAGGTGCACGCAATTATATGGCATACATTTTGCTGCTGCTGCTGCTGGTGATGATAATAATTATGATAATGATGAATTCAGGCACTGGCACCTACAAGCAATAAAAAAAAGGATTACAAGCGGCCTGCAGAATGGTAAATAAATGTCTACTACTGTTCTATTTATAAGCATTGCACACAAAGAACTATTGGTTTTAAATGAATGTTTAGGGAATACTACAGGGATAGTCGGAGGCTCGTCTTGCTTGATGGACAGTGTTCTATTTCTTGAGTACGGCACGTCCCTATGATGAATGCACGGAAGTACAGAGGATGTGTAGAAATTCATTCGGGGAATCCAATTTATCCAACATCGTGTTAGAAATTATACGGAAAGTCGAGCCACGTTCGACCCCCATTCGCCGTCAGTGCACTGTCGACATATCGACGACATGCGGACGGCAAGCGTGGGTGGTCTTCAGAGATGAGACACAGACGGGCAGCGCTTTTGCCCGCAGAGACGACAAACTCGAGTGGGCGCGCCCTCACGCTTCGCTCAATCGGCTCGGCAGCAGGGCAGCATTCTGCGCAGAAGCACTAGCGTTAGTGCTGTTCACGTGTACGCACAACACACCCTGGCGCGTGCAGTGTGGTCTGAGACGAACGGGCAGTACTTTTCGAGTAACAAATGTTGGTGGTTTTCATTCCACCTTATCTCAAATATACACCAATGAGTTGTAAAAAAACGAAACATGGCTGTTAGCCTGTTTGAATGCACTAATGTCACTTCGTGTAAGCACCTATAGCCAAGAGATATATTTTCAAATCTAGCGCGTTTTCTCTTAACAGCCCGGAGAAGCATATCTCACAGCAGCTATATCACCGCGGAAGTAAATTACTTCTGTATTCAACATACTCTACGCAGATCTTTGTTGCAGGTATTGACCTTTAATCAATGCTTGACAAGTTGGGTATTAAATAATAACAATAATATCTGGGGCTTAACGTCCCAAAGCCACGATATGATTATGAAAGACGCCGTAGTGGAGGGCTCCGGAAAGTTCGACCACCTGGGGTTCTTTAATGTGCACCTAAATCTAAGTACACGGGCCTCAAACATTTTCGCCTCCATCGAAAACGCAGCCGCCGCGGCCGGGATTTGATCCCGCGACCTGTGGGTCAGCAGTCGAGCGCCGTAACCACTGGACCACCGTGGCGGGGTTGGGTAATTAAACGTTGTTTACGAAGTACTCATACATACTCCGAGTTGCTCGACATGACAGTGACTAATACTATGAGCATTGCGCTCACGAAACGCACACGCGACTTTTCTTTCTTTTTTTAAATAACGACACGAGTAACGTGAAACAACCCGTGCATAATAATTATTATCATTTTAAAAATATTTCCTCCTCTTTGGAAACTGAGTACTAATCACCGGCTAGATTTATATCACTGTATTAATTATAAACATCACCTTTCTGCGACTGTTAATGCATATCCCTCTTCACTTTCGCCTTCGATGCGAGTCTGGAGAGAAGATGGCACGGACATGCGCGTGTGCACTGGGACAATCAAGCATTGCATGAGCATTCCTGTAGAACACCTTTCCGAAGCTACATGGGCGGCATTGAAAAAACCGCGCAAATTGTGTCCAGCGCGCGTTCAATCCGCGGCTTTATGGCTATGGCGCCACCTAACGACCTTACGGAGAATCGGAGCAAAGCTCTTCAATCATATGACGACCGCGAGGTGCCGCCAAACCCCACTGCTGCAGACGATAAAACTCAAGCAAATTCAGCACGCCTTGCTTGCTTGCTTGTTCCCTGTTGTTGGCTCTTACCCACTGCGGGGGATCGTCCATGAAACCGGCGGTTAATTTTTTTTTTGTAATAAAGAATGAGGAATACATCAATTGCCGAAAGAATAAACATAATTTTAAGAATGACTTGTCGATATGGAATAAGGAGCAGAATAATACAACAATATGAGAAACAATGAACGAATGAAAGAAAGGAAGTCTCCAGTACCAAATTTTGTTCAGGAATAAGTTAACAAGGAATTCTTTGTGTCTCACCGAGAAATTCGCATAGGGCTGAGCAGACGTTCCTGTTGCTGAAGCCAAGAGAAAACGCCCCAAGGGAAAGAATAATTTGAGAATTCAGATTAATTCTTAAGTTTCTGAATAACATTTCGAAATGCTATTTTCTATGCCTAATGAATCGACGGCAGGTAAGCACGAAATGATCAATGTTTTCAGATTCCTGACAAAAATAGCACATAGGAGATGGCACCAGACCAGACCTGTATAAATAAAAATTAAGTGGGGGTATCCGGCATCGCAGTTTCGTAATAGCCACTTCCAGTCTTTGAGTGGGACACCATTTAGTATTCCAGCCGAATGAAAGATGACCATATTCGGGAAATTGTAATTTCATACACTCTTGGCATCTTGAATTAAAGAATACTTCCGAAATCTCGAATCAGCAATAAAAGCTGTGTCAGGTACAATGGACAAAATAGGACCACCCAGGGACCACCGCGCGAGAGTGTCTAGGTTTCGCTATATATCATCGGCGGCTTCGTTCATTGGTCATGAAAACTATGAGACACACAAAAAAATGGAAGAAGATGGAATGGAAAAGGACAACGTTGATCATGCAGAGAAAAACATACCTAGTAGCTCCACTTCAGGAGTTAGGATGAGCAATAAATGTTGCAGTAATCTAATCACTTGGCGATGCTACATTAGGTTATAGCCACAGGGACGTCTTCTCTGCTGCGTTCTATTACATAAACGTTGGACATAACTGTATTGCGAACTCCGGCAAATTCGTGGCCAGGGCCTAAGCCACCCCCCAAAAGAAAAAGATTACCGTGTTAGTCCATCTTCGTCTCTTCATATTATCACGTGGTTTGCCCGTGAAGAAGGCTGCAGCACAATTGAGAAATACAAAACATTTTATTCAGGCAAATTTGTGCCCGGCAAATGAAAAGTCAACGTACAAACGATTCACACTGTATACTGATAGCGGCGAGAACAGTCGCCGGTGGTGCGATCTGGGCTCGTCGGCATTTATACATGCGGCATCGATGATTCCAGGCTTATCGTTGGTGACCGCGTTAGTTCCAGAATAATCTCTACTGATCGCGTTGCACGCTCAAGCTTATCGGAACAATCCAATACAATCGGGAATATTCGATATTCAAGCGTGGCGCGAACAGTGGTTATATGTGCAACGGGTCGGTTACATGAAAGCAAGCGTGGCAGTATTCTTGGTTCGAAATCCGTCATTGTTTCCGTCGTGAAGCCCATCTGATAGTCTGGCCGCTCGCTCGTGAAGCATTTTCCAGTGTTTTTTAGCTTTATAGGTCATAACCCTAAACATCCGGCCGTCCGGTTCTTGGCACATCCCCCTTTGTGGGGAAACGCCATTAGGAAGAGGACATCATCATCATCGATAAGAATTAGCTCAGCTTGTAACTTTGTGTTGGTTCATGCTAGAACACGAGCGCGAATTGTCGACTAATACACACCACAAAAACATAACACAGGCGCTACTCTCCATTATTTTTCTACTCTCTGTCCTTGCGCTCTTCTTCTAGCGTGTTTAATTATTCTATCTTGATTACTTGTGGCGGAAAAAGAAAACAATGAAATTACGCTCAGAAATCCTTGCGTGCTAGGCTAAGACATCCAAAGTAACTATATAAGCCGATTTGACACCGTCTGTGGAATATGTGGGCTCGTTAGGAAAGAAAACGGAACGAGCACATAAATACGCATTAAATATTGTCACGTGGTCGTGACGACGAAGACAGCAGTCAGCACGTTCGAGATGAAACTGTTTATTTGGCCGAACTTGTGGCCGGGAAACTGTAAGTCAATCTACAGCAACACACTGATAGCGGCGGACAGAGCGTCGACCGTCGATCAACTGACAAGCGGTCAAGCGCGTCGGCTTTTATACAGGCGCTATGGAACTTTCCAGCAATATCGCTGGTGGCGGCGTTATCTCTCGACAAAGCTGGATCATTCGCGTGCGGCACGCAATCTTAACAAAACGATCTACTAAAATCGTGAAGCTTCTCGAACACTGCTTCACGGCCAGCGTCGAGCGTTGATAACCGTCCTTGCTGGTCAAACTCGAACACATCAAAATAAAAGAAGAAGCGGGCGTGGCATTGCCCCCCTCTGAAAAAGCATCGTCCCGATGCTTGCAACAGAACATGCAAAGGAAA
Source organism: Rhipicephalus sanguineus (assembly GCF_013339695.2). Lineage (NCBI taxonomy): Eukaryota > Metazoa > Arthropoda > Arachnida > Ixodida > Ixodidae > Rhipicephalus > Rhipicephalus sanguineus. Next base: position 355,791 of record NC_051178.1, on the reverse strand, counting down.
AAAACAAATGCATGCACAAATAAATTACAATAACAAAGGAAAAAGTAGAGTTCTCAGGTTCGCTAACGCGCAAAAAACGGCTTAAGGCGCACGACATGGACGACTTCAGGTCGTGCGCGGCGTCGCTGGGAGTTCGTAATGCCGTCCGGGACGACCTCGTAGTCAAGAGCGCCGTGACGTCGAAGCACCTTGTATGGGCCGAAGTATCGCCGAAGAAGTTTTTCACTGAGCCCACGTCGGCGTATCGGCGTCCAGACCCACACACGGTCACCGGGTTGGTACTCCATGTGGCGTCGTCGAAGATTATAGTGACGGCTGTCGACCCTCTGCTGGTTCTTGATGCGCAGGCGGGCGAGCTGTCGAGCTTCTTCGGCGCGTTGCAAATAGGCGGCAACGTCGAGATCGTCTTCGTCGGTGGCGGTTGGTAGCATTGCGTCGAGCGTTGTTGCCGGGCTCCTTCCGTAGACCAGCTTGTACGGCGTCATTTGCGTCGTTTCTTGCATGGCCGTGTTGTATGCGAAGGTCACATACGGAAGGATGGCATCCCACGTCTTGTGTTCGACGTCGACATACATGGCCAGCATGTCGGCGATGGTCTTGTTTAGCCGCTCGGTGAGGCCATTGGTCTGTGGGTGGTACGCTGTGGTCCGGCGGTGGCTTGTTTGGCTGTATCTCAGTATTGCCTGAGTTAGGTCAGCAGTAAACGCCGTACCTCTGTCGGTGATGAGGACCTCTGGGGCGCCATGACGCAGGAGGATGTTCTCAACGAAGAACTTTGCTACCTCGGCGGCACTGCCTTTGGGCAAGGCCTTCGTCTCCGCGTAGCGGGTGAGGTAGTCAGTCGCTACGACGATCCACTTGTTGCCGGAAGTCGACGTCGGGAACGGCCCCAGTAGGTCCATCCCGATTTGCTGGAACGGCCGGTGAGGTGGTTCGATTGGCTGCATAAGTCCCGCTGGCCTAGTCGGTGGTGTCTTCCGTCGCTGGCAATCTCGGCAAGTCTTGACGTAGTGGGCGACGTCGGCAGCAAGGCGTGGCCAGTAGTACTTTTCCTGTATTCTGGCGAGGGTGCGGGAAACACCGAGGTGTCCAGCCGTCGGGTCGTCGTGTAGGGCCTGGAGGACTTCTGGTCGCAATGATGAGGGCACGACAAGAAGGTAGTCCGTTCGAAGTGGCGAGAAGTTCTTTTTCAGGAGAACGCCGTTCCGTAAGAAAAACGACGACAGTCCTCGCTTGAATACCTTCGGAACAACGGCGGTCTTGCACTCGAGGTACTCCATAAGGCCCCCCAGTTCCGCGTCGGCTCGTTGCCTTTCGGCGAAGTCGTCGGCACTTATAGTTCCGAGGAAGCAGTCATCGTCGTCGTCTTGCGGCGGCGCGTCGACGGGGGCACGAGAGAGGCAGTCGGCGTCAGAGTGTTTTCGTCCGGACTTGTACACGACGGTAATGTCGAATTCTTGAAGCCTCAAACTCCATCGTGCGAGACGACCTGAAGGGTCCTTCAAGTTAGCTAGCCAGCATAAGGCGTGATGGTCACTGACAACTTTGAAGGGCCTGCCATAGAGGTAGGGGCGAAACTTTGACGTAGCCCAGATGATGGCAAGGCATTCCCTTTCTGTTGTGGAATAGTTGGCTTCTGCCTTGGATAGTGACCGGCTAGCATAACTGATAACCCTTTCAAGCCCGTCAGTCTTTTGCACAAGGACGGCACCGAGTCCTACGCTGCTAGCGTCGGTGTGTATTTCAGTGTCGGCGCAATCGTCGAAATGCGCAAGTATGGGTGGCGTCTGCAGGCGTCGTTTAAGTTCCTCAAATGATTGCACTTGCTCCGTTTCCCACCTGAATTCCACGTTAGTCTTCGTGAGAAGCGTCAGTGGTTCGGCGATGCGTGAAAAGTTTTTGACGAAGCGTCTGTAATAGGCGCATAAGCCGAGAAATCGGCGCACGGCCTTCTTGTCGGTGGGAGGCGCGAAGTCGGCGATGGCCGCTGTTTTCCGCGGGTCTGGGCGCACTCCAGACTTGCTGATCACATGGCCCAGAAACAAGAGCTCGTTGTACGCGAATCGGCACTTTTCTGGCTTCAGGGTCAGTCCAGAGGCCTTTATTGCTTGAAGTACTGCCTCGAGCCGCCGGAGATGCTCGTCGAAGGTCGAGGAAAACACGACGACGTCGTCCAAATACACAAGGCACGTCTGCCACTTCAATCCGGCCAGTACAGTGTCCATGATGCGCTGGAACGTCGCAGGTGCCGAGCAAAGACCGAAAGGCATGACCTTGAACTCAAAGAGGCCGTCGGGTGTTATAAAAGCCGTCTTTTCTCGGTCTCTCTCGTCTACTTCGATCTGCCAATAGCCGGTCTTGAGGTCCATCGATGAAAAGTACGTCGCGTTGTGAAGTCGATCCAGGGTGTCGTCTATCCGTGGGAGGGGGTACACGTCCTTCTTCGTGATTTTGTTCAGGCGCCGATAATCAACGCAGAAGCGCAGTGTCCCGTCCTTCTTCCTCACTAACACCACGGGTGACGCCCACGGACTCTTGGACGGCTGGATGATGTTGTCGCGTAGCATCTCGTCGACTTGTTTCTTTATCGCGTCGCGCTCTCGAGTCGAAACTCTGTAGGGGCTCTGACGGAGTGGTCGAGAATCTTCTTCTGTTATAATGCGGTGCTTAACAAGGTGCGTTTGTCGTACCCGCGATGACGACGAGAAACAATCCTTGTATTGCAGGAGCAGGGTTTTGAGCTGGTCTTGTTTGACCTTCGCAAGGTTCGGGTTGACGTCAAAATCCGGTTCGGGACCTCTATTCGTCGAAGCAGGTTCGGCAGCATCGAAGAGGGCGAAAGCATCGCTGGCGGCTACACATTCGTCAATGTAGGCAACCGTCGTACCAATGTTGAGGTGCCTATATTCGTGGCTGAAGTTTGTCAGCACTACCTTTGCTTTACCGTCACGCAGTTCGGCTATACCTCTTGCGACGCAAATTTGACGGTTCAGGAGTAATTGCTGATCGCCCTCGATGACGCCTTCAAGGTTCGCAGGTTTTTCGGTGCCGACGGAAATAATGACGCTGGAGCGGGGCGGAACGGTCACCTGCTCTTCTATCACATTCAATGCATGGTTCCCTGGCGTCGCGTGGGGCGGGAGCGCTTTGTCTGAGGTTAGCGTTATCGACTCAGATCTCAGGTCGATGACGGCGCCGTGGTCACTTAGGAAGTCCATTCCAAGTATCACATCCCTAGAGCAATTTTGTAGGATTACAAAGCTCGCAGGATAAGTCCGGTTATTGATGGTGACTCTCGCCGTGCAGACACCAATCGGCGTTATCAGGTGGCCTCCAGCTGTCCGGATTTCGGGTCCACTCCAAGCGGTCTTTACTTTCTTCAGCTTGGTGGCGAACGGTCCACTGAAGACAGAATAGTCGGCTCCGGTGTCGACGAGAGCTGTGACGCTGTGGCCGTCGATAAGAACGTCGAGGTCGCTAGTTCGTCGTCTCGCGTTGCAGTTAGGTCGTGGCGTGGGGTCACGGCTACGTCGGTTTGTTCCGCTGCTTCCCCGTTGCGTCGTCAGGTCTACTTCGGTCCGCGAGGTTTCATCGGCAGGACTTCGTCTGCTTCGCGTCGTGTTCTGCAGGTCTCCTCGCGTTGTCGTCGTCGGCGGCCGCGGAGGATCTTCGGCATTTCGTCGTGCAGCAACCGCACCTCCATCGGTTGCTGCCCTTAGTTTTCCGGATACGGGCTAGGCGACCGGCCCCGGTTTGGGCCAGTGTACTGCCGGCGGTGCGGTGACATGTAGCGGCCGGGCGACGGCGAGCGGGAAGGTCGTCGTTCTTGCCACTGTGTTCCGGTGAGGAAGTCGTCGATGTCGCGAGGCCGTTCGCCTGGCTGGGGGCGCGGCGCGTTGACGGCGAATCCGCGTAGCCCCATCTGACGGTACTGGCAGCGGCGGTAGGTATGGCCGGCCTCCCCGCAGTGGTAGCAGAGCGGGCGGTTGTCAGGGGCGCGCCAAACGTCGGTCTTCCTTGGGGCATAGCGCGGGGCATAGCGCCGGGCGACAGGAGGACGGTAGGGCGTTGGTGGTGGTGGCGGCGGCGGCGTCTGGCGGCCGAACTGCTGCGGCGGCGCGGCGTCATGACGTGGACGAGGAGCGGGGGCGTTGCGTCGGGCTGCTGCAGCATAGTTCATTGCTTGCAGCTGCGGCTGCGCTGCATCGGGGGTGCCCAGCGACTGCTGGATTTCCTCGCGGACCATGTCGGCGATCGAATCCACTTGAGGCTGCGCTGAAGGCAACAGCTTGCGCAGCTCCTCCCGCACTATCGCTCTGATGGTTTCCCGTAGGTCGTCGGTGCCTAGCGAGTGCGCTTCTGTGTAGCCTGTCGACAGGGTTGAGCGGTTGTATTGCTTCGTCCTAATCTCGAGGGATTTTTCAATTGTTGTAGCCTCCTTTAGGAATTCGATGACAGTTTTCGGTGGGTTCCGCACCAATCCTGCAAAGAGGTCTTGTTTCACTCCCCGCATAAGGAAGCGGACCTTTTTTTCCTCAGGCATCGCAGCATCAGCCAGGCGGAAAAGTCGCGTCATCTCTTCCGTGTAGATGGTGACCGTCTCATTCGGTAGCTGTGCTCTTGTCTCCAGCAAAGCAGCGGCCTTTTCCTTGCGGACGATGCTCGCGAAGGTATTAAGGAACGTCGTCCGAAAGAGGTCCCAGGATTGAAGGCTCGATTCATGGTTTTCGAACCACGTCTTCGCGGCGTCTTCTAAGTAGAAGTAGACGTGGCGCAGCTTCTCTTCAGTGTCCCAGTGGTTGAAGACGGCGACTCGCTCGTACGTCTCCAGCCAGCTCTCCGGGTCTTCAAACGACGATCCACGGAAAGTCGGTGGCTCCCTTGGCTGTTGCATCACTACCGTTGTAGGTGGCAGGGGGTCTGTCATCGTCTCGGCGGTCGATGTGACGGTCTTCGGCTGCCTGGTGTTTTCGGGAAGGAGCCCGTACTCTGGTTGTAGTCCCTTCTGCCGGCGGCTGGTTCGAGGATCCGGGTTGTCCTTAGCGTCGTCTTCTTCTCGGCTTGGGCTTGGGTCAGCGCCCCGCGGTGGCGTCCGGATCATGAAGCAGCACCTCCACCAGATGTCACGTGGTCGTGACGACGAAGACAGCAGTCAGCACGTTCGAGATGAAACTGTTTATTTGGCCGAACTTGTGGCCGGGAAACTGTAAGTCAATCTACAGCAACACACTGATAGCGGCGGACAGAGCGTCGACCGTCGATCAACTGACAAGCGGTCAAGCGCGTCGGCTTTTATACAGGCGCTATGGAACTTTCCAGCAATATCGCTGGTGGCGGCGTTATCTCTCGACAAAGCTGGATCATTCGCGTGCGGCACGCAATCTTAACAAAACGATCTACTAAAATCGTGAAGCTTCTCGAACACTGCTTCACGGCCAGCGTCGAGCGTTGATAACCGTCCTTGCTGGTCAAACTCGAACACATCAAAATAAAAGAAGAAGCGGGCGTGGCAATATCTCATCCATTTTGACTGGCACTGACTCCTTTAAATACAGCTCTTCTCTGTCAACAATTAGAGCTTGGAATTCATTACCGTGTAAAATCCGTTCATTACCATTGAAAGAGTACACGCAAGCCTGCTTGCAAGTTTTAGTAAGTATCTTCATCCAGCTTCTAAAATAATCTCATTCAAGCTGTAGTATGCATAAATAATTAAATAAGTAAATAAATAAATAAATAAATCATGGGGTGCCCGCAGCGGAGGGCTCGTGCGGGTTAATTCATTTCGTAATACGTTCGCAAGTGCTCTATAGCCATTGGCCAATCGGCTTCGCTAATGATGTGTTACGCATTCCGATCGGCTGAAATATTCTCTCGAGAACAATTCTATATTATAAGACGTTTTTTGTTAACACTGGCCGTGATTAATTTTCAGCTCGTGGAGTTATTTGACGAGTTTACGTGCATTTGACAATAAATAAAGAATGTTTTGGCATTTCGACCGCATCTAAATGCGACCACCGTTCCAGAAATCGAACACAAGTCGGCAAGCTTAGAAGCGCGAGTACTATATAAAGCCGCTATAAGCTACCAAAGTGGCGACACAGATACAGCGATGCTCGCTTGTTAACCCTTAATAAGCACGTCTTTCTTAGAAAATACCAGAGTATAAAAGGACAAGATTTCGCATCGCAAACTTTACTTTTTGCGAGCCGTATACCTTTCGAGAGGCACCGAGACCCCTTCGCTTAAATGAGGAACAACAAACAAGTCACAGCAAACAGACCGCAAGAGTGCTCCGCAGCTCCGAAGGTAGGCTTTCAGCAACAAAGAACCGCAAATGCTAGCCCACGTGGTTTCTCTTCTGGTAATTGCTACATTATCGGCGAGTCCTGGAAAGTATGGTGAGGAGTTCATAACAACTTCTTTTGATTATATCCCCGACGCTTGGCAGGTACGTAATGTTTCAATCGCGGACCCTGATAGTGGTTGTATGTAATGAAAATGCGTGTTGAATAATATGAACAGCTATGCCTGTTTTATTCCTTGTTGTTTTTAAGCCTTAACAAAGTGAGCTTGTCTAATTTTCAGGTTATTGAGGAGACTCACGGAGGGTACTGTCTAGTGTTCACGTCCAAAAGAATGCATGACCCGAAGAAGAAGTGCCTTTGCACGATGCGAACAACACTTTCACCAAGAAAGTGGTGTCGAGCGCTAGAGTACAGTTATCTTGATGAAAGTGAAAAGTGAGTATTAAATTCAAGCCTGCCATGTATTAGCGAATAACACGCACGCCTCACTTCTACCAAAAGCCGCCCCAGAGCGTGATTTCAGTTCATACTCGCTGGATTCCCGTAGCTATGGAGTCAAATCCACAAGCCTTTTCGGTCGTAAGTGCTCATTTTCATTGGCCAGCAGACTTTGCTAATGATATGCCAAGCATTACGATAGGCTGAATTTTTTTACCTGCGAACCATTCCGCCGTAAGACGTCTTTCCAAACATGGGCCCAGATCTCGTATTACTCGATATTTTTTTCGGAAGGCAAATTTTCGGCGGATCGTAGTGCTCGGCATATCATGAGCAAAGCCACTTACGAAGAATTACGTTTGTTAATTTGAAAAACCGCAATCACGCTTCCAGTAATATTCTTATGAATTATAAATGCGAAGTCAACTATAGACAGTTTTACATGACCCACGGGCGCCGCCACTTTGGGCTTTAGACGAGTCTTTTCTTATTCGTGTATGTCGTGACATGAATGAATAATGTCATGAAACGTCGAATGCACCAAGCACATCTCATCGATTGTAAGCACATCTCAATGCCGCACTCGTTCAGAGAGCGTCCTCTCTCGCTCTTTCTCTCTATTTCGTAATGCACCACTTTTCTATATGGCAACCGCGTATAAAGAAAATTGTGCTTGCTTGCCTTTCCTTCTTATTTGCCGCGGCAAACCGGTACTCGCATTACACAGCAATCATGCTTAGCAGCTGCGTGTAGCACGTTACCTTTCAATAACGACGTTAATTTCAGCAAACAGATGTCAGTATCACAAGCATTGCCAATTTACGTATCTTTGTAGATATTTCGGAAATCTAACTGTGGGAATCAGAAAGACCAGCCAAGATTACGTTTATGAAAACGAAGTGACAGCAAAAGACCAGCAAGGTAACGTATACAGCATTAACATCTTGCATTGGTCAATTTATCAGAACATTCATGTTCGGGAATTACTTACATCAATCTTGAAATATAATGGTAACTCATTTTCAATATTTTGTAACATACTGCAGACCAGAATTCGGTCCATGCAGGAAGGGCACTCATAGTACACACAAAAAAAAAGAAATACAATACCAAAATATCAATACAGTGAGTACAAGGAATGCGTAAATTTTCACACTCAACTTAGTAAAGGCACTCACACTGCGTTAAAAGAAATGCAGTACTGCAATTACAACAGAATTAATAATAATAAAAAAGCAGAACATACAAAATCAAAACACAACACGTAACGCGGGTATTGTGGTAACTTAAAAAGGGTCATTCACAACATGCCTAGAATTCCACTCCGACACTGTCCTGGGAAAACATGAGTATTTGTAAATATCTGTCCTAGCAAAATGAGGGGTTAATGCATGTGTGTGATCGTGACGTGTGCGCCTTGTGTTACATATAATGCGGGGTCGATGGATAATTCACGTTTAATGAGTACAAGTGAGCACAAGTGAGAAAGCTTAAACTAATGAATCAGCAACTTACCAATGCATAAAAATTCATGACATTTGTTCACATTGCGCAAGTCACAAATATTTCTCACATTTAATTAGGGTTTGTTCAGATAACAACGTCGGTGCATACTAGCGGACCCCTTTGATTTCGCTGAAAAATATATTTTGCTGTCCGAGTTCCAAGGGCCACGAAACCAATCTTTGTTTGGCGAAAAGAGAACTTTGCCTTAGCCAAAAATATTCGGGAGTCTCGACTCAGCAAACCCGCTTTTAGGGAATTGCGCGAAAGTGAGATATTGACGAGATCCTACAAAACAACTGTCGTAGCTGTTAGTCTCAAAATTTTTCTCGGCATACTATGAGCAACTTGCGTTTACAAAAAGAAATTGTTATCTTGCAGTTCTTTCTCCCACTTCTTATTTTTTAAAATCGCAAATACGGCACATCGCTCAGTAATGCTCTAATTTCAGATTTCTTTTGCTCTGCGTCTATAATACTCGGAATTTCGAAAATTCTCCAGAGTAAGTATCTAATCGCGCGCACCGAAGGACCTCGGTAAAGTTATCCATCCATCCATCCATTCATCCAGAGTGTTGCCACACATCAGTGTGACAATTCTGCTAAATATGATTGCCGAGAATGATGTGAAACGTAAACCAAAATTCATAAGTGGAGGCATGTCTCTAAATATGCTAAATATTGAAATGCAGTTCAAAAAAAGCAGCATCTTCGATTTCCTTTAAACTCCCCAGAATTAAAGCTAAGCGCGTGCTCTAACTTAATCTGCAAAAACACATTGCATTGTTTTTGTGAGAGCAGACTTACAAAGGCGCCAAATGTCCAAAGCGATGTTCGTGCGCAACACCTAAATGAGCGAGCATGTAGCTATAGTTGCCATTGTCGTGAATTTTAGGTAATAAGTATGTATTGTAGTATTCACGAAACATCTGACTGACAGAAAAAATACGAAGAGTTGCTTTAAAGCGCAAATTTATGCATATGCGAGTTTGTACTCGTCGTAGTATTGTTCCTGGCGAAAGCAATTATCGGAAAAAGTTCGCCTAAATACAAAATCGAGTCGGTTTTTCGCATGCAACAGTTTCTTCAGCCTTAATGCACATAGAACGCGAGACAGGCAATGAAGGAAGTCTGGGTCTTCGCAGAAAGTGTCCTAAAAACGGCACTCACGATCTCCGCCCTCTTGCGCCTTGCGTAGGACGTCCGACAGTGGCGTTTCCCTTTCCCCGCCATCTTCAGAGGAGACATTTCTGCTGAGCAAATGAAATAACTTTAGCTCCTCAGCAACATTTTGCTCAGGAAAAAAACAATTTTGACAGACACAGGCGCATGTGTACATGTTACGCCGATCTGTTTGAAGAGGCTGAAGCAGGTTCCAAGACGAAGAGAATTTAATCTGGGATAAAACTCATGAACAAAGCGTTATCCTAATCTTTCATACTCCGAAAGTTCCACTTACAGCTAATCTTTCTCTTGTGCTTCTTCGGATAGCGCTAAACGCTCGCTTTGAGCTGTGCAACCCAGCCATTAATCTCAAGGGAGTACAGAAGCGCAGGGGTACCCTCATAGGCTGCTCAGTAGAGGACTGCTGGGCAGTCGACGACGTGACCAGGGGCGTAGCCAAGGGGGGGGGGGGGGTTCAAACCCCCGCCCCCCCCCCAAATGTTTCAGTTTTGCTGGCGTATATATACACGCACACATACAAACGCACGCACGAACATACACAAAGTATGGTTGGACCCCCCCCCCCCGAAAAAAATTTCTGGCTACGCCCCTGGACGTGACTGACGGACGTGAAAGCTGATCCGCTGTTGCGATTTGCACCTTTCCCGAAGCGTACTGAGCTGTTTATTTTTATTCATTTATTTATTCTCCTTTTTTGTATTCTTGAGCGCTGGGACTGCAAAAGCATAACCTCTACCACCCAATTTCTAGGCTGCAAACATGTACTTTCGTGTTCAGGAAACGACCAACTAAAACGAAATGACAATAAAAACAAACAGCTGAATGTGCTTCAGAGAGGTTGAAATCGCTTTAGCGCATCAGTGTCAAGTGCGCCAGTCGCGTCGTCGACTGGCGGACGTGCCGTCTCCAGGACACTTTCTTCGTGGACCCAGCCTTCCTTCAATGCCTGTCTCCCGTCCTGTGTGCATTAGGGCTGAAGAAACTGTTGCATGTGAAAACCCGACTCGAGTGTGCATCTATACGAATTTTTCCGATAATTGCTTCCGTCAGGAGCAATACTACGACGAGTACAAACACGCATATGTACAAATTTGCACTTCAAAACAACTCTTCGTCTTTTTTTCTGTCGATTTGATGTTTCACGAACAAGAGAGAACCTACTGAAGACCTAAAAATTATGATAATGGCAACTATAGCTACATGCTCGCTCATTTAAGTGGTTGCGCATGAACGTCAATTTGGACACTTTCGTGGCTTTGTAACCGCAACCTCACACAAATAAGGGAACATGTTTTTACAGACTAAGTAGAGCACGCACTAGGCTTTAATTCTGGGGAGTTTAAAGAAAATCGAAGATGGCGTTTTTTATTGCATTTCAATATATTACATTTTTAATGACATGTCTTCACATTTAAATTTTCGTTTTGCGTTTGACATCACTCTCGGCAAGCAAATTTAGCAGAATTGTTAAACTAATGTGTGGCAACACTCTGAGAAATTTTGAAAATTCTGAGTATTATAGACGTGGAGCTTAAAAAAATTGAAATTAGAGCATTATTGAGCAATGTGTCATATTTGCAATTTTAAAAATAAGATGTGGGCAACAAACCTGCAAGATAACAGCATTTTGTAAACGCACGTTATTCATAGTATGCCAAGTTAAAAGTTTGAGAGTCACAGCTGCAACAGTTGTTTTGCAGGATCTCGTCAAAATCCCATTTTCGCGCAATTCGGAAGAAGACGTTCTGCCGTGGGGAGACTTCCGAATTTTTCTGACTAAGGCAAAAAATTCTTTCGCAAAACTAAGATTGGTTTCGTGGCCCTGAGGACTCGGTCAGCAAAATGTAATTTCTTCAACGAAATTAAAGGGGATCCGCTAACATGCACCGACGTTATTATCTGAACCCACCCAGTAAAAAACAAGAACAACTTATGCATGGCTCTCCTATCGCCAACGCCAAAGACCACCGCAACTGCGGGAATTCCGGTAAAGTAGTACGAAACCATGCACTTAGTCTAACTTTTGCTAGTCTTCCCCCAGCTCCACTGTTCAACCAGCCACGTTCACTAGCCTCGGATCTTCATTTCTTCGCCTACGTGAACTCCTGGCTTTACTCAATCTAAACCCAGAATCTCTTCTGCCGCAACGCTTGGTTTCAGCTTCCCTAGCTCTCGCTTCACGATCGAATCGCTGTCGCCGCATCCGCTCAGGATTAGTTTCTCGACGGCGCTGCAGTCGATCGGCTTCTTCGTCAGGAGTCCTGACGGTAGTCTTCGCCATTACTAAGCAAAAGCCACATCACTTGTTTTTCCACTGCGATAAAGAGGACCGTGAAAGCGAGTGCGCGGACGCGGGGTTTTTATGGAAGAGCAATGATGTCATACACCTGTGCCACCGCACCGCTCCCTCTCCCCTGATAGGTTCCGCTCACCCTCGCTGCGCCGCTCCCTCTCATCTGTCAAGCCCAGCTCTGCTAGACTGACCTAGCTCTGCTGCCACCTGCCTCACGCCTCCTCTCCACCTCGCATCCGCTCTTCCCTAGCTCGGCGAAGCTGCGCACGACGAAATGGAAAGCCTATCGAAACTTTAATAGCTACGCTGTAAAAAAAAGCAAAAAAACGAGAAGTCCTGCCCACCTGTTAGAATGTATGCGCTAAGCTTAACTTTCTTGAAGTGTTGCAAAGAAGTGCTGAGCGCAACTGTATGTTATTATATGCAACTGTAATGCTCGCAACAATATTTCATTGCTCTCTTCCTGTTCTTGCTCATGCGGCCACGAACATCAGCGTATCTATTGTTCGCTTACTGAAAGCCCACGTCAAGAGAGCTTCGAAAACCGAACTAGCACGTGCTATGCATGAGTCATCGTATCACATTCGCCGCGTAATCTACATGCTATTAGAACGGAGTGAAAGGTTTTTGAACGCTTATACCATGGATCTGAAATGCTGATGGGCTCGTTTTTTTTCTAACTATGCCTTGAAGAAAATAAAGTTATAATTAGAGCGTAATGTCTTCATGTGATATTCGTAGAACATTCACTGCCACAGCATGTATACACTCCTGGGTTGTGTTAGACATCGGCTAGAAAATGCCCCTGCTATGCTTGTCCGGCAACCCTCTTCATGTCTTGCAGAAATCCACAGTACGTGCCTGAGAGACATCTGCATATGCATTGCACGGACACCCTGGGGCGTGTTTTGGCTCGTGTGAACACGAATACGATAAAATGTAGCTTATTCAGTTCTGCCACGAAGCGAAACACGCATTTAAAAAACGCACAGAGCCCCTTATGCGTTAGCCTAAGACGACTGGACACCCTTGTTCAGGAAGGCGAAAGCCATCGTGATCTTATTTTTCTTGCCTCCGTGATCGGAGGGAAGAAACTGCCTCCGTGATCGGCCCACCTTTGGCCAAGTGACGATGTCACATGTTGACGTCATCAGCTAGGTCATGTTATATGACGTCGTAGTGACGTCACTAAATATTGGCTATTTTTGACGTATTGATTACGTCATATCATGACGTCAACACATTGTGGTGAATTTTTGCATCACTCGTGTTGACGCCGACGCTGTAGGACGACAACGACAGCCAATTTTCCCCATTTCATGAGGCGTCTAAGGCTTTCACCTTAAAAATATGCTGTTTTTGTCACATAGTTAGAGAGCAAGAAAGCTGGAGCGTCCTTGAAAAATTGCGGGCAGTTTGAACTAAGTCTCGCAAAGCTTGGCACAGCAAAGCACGGGCCCGTCGCCGCTCGTACTCCCCGTCGACCGACACGCCTAACATCGAGATGCACCGCTTCCTCCTCGGAAGTACGCCGCCAGGCTATGCACTATAGAGCTAGGTTGCGCGCGATGTCTCCGTCGGTGGGCGTGGCTTCGCTACGGCGCATACGCGGCTTGTACAGGTGGTGTGTTATCTGGTCGCTAGACGACGCGATGTTTGCTTCCTCTTTCTACATTTTTTTCCCTCTACTTCTTTGTCTCTCTTTCGTTTATGTTCTCTCTCTTTCTTTTTCTTTCTGCATTTATTTCTATTTCTCTCTTTCTCATTCTTTCTGTGCTGAGCTTTACTCTCTTCCCTCCTCCTTTCCCTCCTCCTCACCATCACATCTCTCTTCCTCACGCTCGCTTCCCTTTCCCACCCCCTTGCTACACTATACTATACAAGGCTATGCTATGCTCTGGCTAGCGTGCCTGGATAGCCAAGTGGTTAGGGTGCTCGCCTTCGGATCGCGGGTTCGAATCCCGCGTCGTGAACAATGTTTTTCGACGAGAATTTTTCTCTTTCTCTTTCTTTATATCTTTCTTTTCGTCTCTGTTCATTTTTTTTCTCTCTCTCTCTCTCTCTGTACTCGTTCTCAGGGTTATTACAGGCCACGCCATAGCGGTGAGTAGTGGTATCTACCCGAATTTTGTGGCGCATACCCGTTCATGTTGGTGATAGTTCTCGGGCACGGTCACACACTTTACGCCGAGCTAAAACAGCTTCGCTGTTAAATTATTTCAGACATCTAAAGCATTTTTCTTCGTTTGTATTATTTCAGGATACAGCGTCTGGGCCGCGCTAAAGAACCTTAAAGAACACAAGGAAATTCTTTACTTATGCGTCCTTTTGTATGAAACCCTTGCTGGCATTGAAAAGCACTGGGTGTATGACTATGCTTTGTGTACCTCCAGCTGAACCAAAAATGTCATAAACAATGATATTCTTAAGTTCACAGAATAGCCATATTGACTTCCAACTTGTTCGTGTCCACGATGGAAGGCAAACAAGAAATGAGAACTTCTTTTGGAACCGCTTCAGTTATTACTGTAGTTACATACGCTACTTTTCTTCTGACTTGACAAGGTTTCTAATACCCCCACCTCCCGCCCAACACAACTGTATGACAAGTGAACCAACTCGTCAGTCTCAAAAACAAGACTACTGCGAAGGCAGCGCATGTAAAGTTCAGGCATGCTGAATGTATCTGCCGGAATATTTCGAAACTTGTCGGAAGCATTGCGATGGTGCGCTTTCAGAACAGCTCATTCTTCACCTAGTTTCAATGTTTTCCTTCATATATTTTACTTTCCTGTGCCACACAAAGTTGCATACATACTTATAGTGAACGAAAACCCTCGTACGCTATATAAAATAGCGGGTACGCAAATAATGGATACGTACCCACACCCCCAAACACCAGGTTGGGGCACCTCACTCGCCATTAGAATGCCCGGTGACACTGGGAATCGCGCCCAGGTTGGCGCAGCACACCGCTCATTGTAGACGGACGCTCGACCCCTTGACCAACGCGGCGGTGGGTACAAATAGTAGTTTGAGATTAGTAAAGATGCTTATTACTGCAACCCATAAGAACGCACGGCGCGGCGTCGAGGTCAAGACCGGGAATAAGAGTGAAAAACAGGAGAGAGCGTAAAGGAGAGGCCGTCGTTTCGCGTTTTCAACGGCACTCCCTTCGTGTGGAAGGCGATGGTGTGAGTACGTGCCTGCGCGGCTGCTGAGGCACGCACGTAGTGCTGATTCGCTCCCTTGGCCGCGGCAGAGACAGACTTGGCAGGCAGGAACAATACACGCGCAGACACTGGAGCAACGTGTTTTCATAGCGAGCTCCGGCCGAGAGCACCCACGCCACCTTCTCCCTCTTGCGTGTTTGTGGGCGAGGGGACACGTGAACCCCCTTCAGTGAATCCTAATGAGGAAATGTCTGCTCTTGATACCGTTGCAAATATGTAAATGTTTTGTATCCCAGCGTCCACATATGTGAGGAGAACGTATTAGTGAATCATGGTTAAGCTAGCCAACGACTTGCCTTTTAACTCTTTTGTGACCGCGCCTAAAAAACTTAGGTCACCGATGACCTGAACACGCCGAACGAGAGTTTAAACGTACGGGCGCTCCTATCAGCTAATTGCACCATCTAGCACATTATGTGAGCACTAATGCTACGTTTCCTGCATAGTTAGCTTTTTCCCGAGCGGAAGCGGTTTTTAACAGCGACTCAAAGATAGCGGTTCGCTTGGTTTGTTCGCGAAAACTGCAGACGAAACTGTAACGAGAACCTCTCAGAAATGTTCCTTGGACCATTCTGCTGCATCCGCAAGCGATTTTTCTGCTGTTTCTAGTAGAAGTGACTCCGAGGATGATGTCAAATCATGCAAATAGAGTTCGCATGATAATAAATGGTAGAATGAGCCCGGTTCGTAGTCAGGTGTTGATCAGTGCGTTACGCTTTCTGGCACATCGATTTTTCACTCCGATTAAATTGTCGTGAGGATGTTGGCACGATTATATATCCTATTTGTGGTGTGTCAACAGTATATGGTGAAGATTCGGTGACATTATCTTCAGCCAGTATAATGTTCAGCCCAAGAAGGGTACCCGGCCGTGTCCTTAGTGTTGCGCAGTGAAGCGATATGTGTCACAAGGAATATCGGCGTTTTGGGCATCTTTTTCACCGCCGACAAGATTTGTGTTAACAAAATTGTGGTGTGCGTGGTTGCAAATCCTGTAGAAGCAGTCTTATGCCAAAGATGATGGTTATTGGGAAACGGTCACGGCCGCAGAGGTGGTGAATTTAATTTGCCTGCTGATCTATATGGGCATTGTCGAGCTTCCACGACTGCACCTCCCCAAAACAAGTACATTCAGAACAAGACCTACCGATTGACGAAGCGGGAAAAATAGAAAAAGTGCTAAGAGGTCAAGAAACTTGACGACTGGGCAAATGCCACTTGTAACGCCTGTTTAGGCCAGTGGCACACCAACATTAGAAAAAAAAAAATTTTTATTTTACATCTTAGAGGTCTCAGACATGGTTCCACCCATTTCGGTAATATCATACATTGAAATGTGAAGACATTTTGTAGCTTACAACTTTAGAATAGTTTTATTGTGCGCGGTGAAACCATGCTTTAGGACGTTTTGGTGCCGCGTTCAGTGCTACCGTTTGGTATCTCATTTCCTTTTCGTGCTACTATTTCGCAAAATTTGCTAAAATACCTATGGCTCAATCGAAAATGTACTCCTCTTCTCAATTATGTTTATTGTATTGCTGTGTTTGAAAAATTTGTAGAGGGAAAATATATAACCGTGTTACTTGTTGTATTATTGCAGCTTTCACTGGGCAGACAAAAAAATTGTAACGCATATGCTTTTTGAGCTTTTTGAGCTGTTAAGCAAATATTTTGTATATCTCAGATTGTTTTTCGTTTGTTTTTCTTTCATGTTGGGGACATAATATTAAGAATATTCTATGCAATGTTCAATAAATCTTATTTTCATAGATATTATTGCATATTATATACAATAATGTGAATTTTTCGAAGTAATGTCATTAGAAATTACAATCACTTAGCTTCATATTGATATATAACATCACCCTGTATCTCTCATATTACTCATAATAAAAATTATTTACTAAAACATACATAATATGGCCAATTTTCCCACGGTCACAAAATAGTTCGAATCGATTTGAAACTGTGGCATTGCTCCTGCATGTGGCACTGCCAAAATTTCATATATATGGGAAGGGGCTACAAGCTGTCGCGGGACACAACACATCTTGTCTCTTGTTTACTCTCGCGTGCACGCGTTGTATGATAACGAGCACCAGTGTCATCATTTATGTCTAAATACTGTGCCCCCAGTCATGCACAGCTGTCTATGATGTTGCTGTGGTACTGGGAAACAATAAACATGACAACATTAGTTGGTATGCTGCCCTTAGTCATATTTATGAGCACTTCTGATCATTAAAACAAAAATTCTGAGGTCTCATCGAATTTGAATGATCGACAAGCTACTGTATTATACCGATTCGAGCAATAACGAAACGGTTGGCTAATTAAAGTTATTATTCATTAGTGCATAGTCATGAAAAAAAAAATGCAGGTTGTATGTACGCACGACTACCACTAATAAAGAGCAGGTAGAACTTCCCTAGAGCGCACGTTGTTGTTGTTTTTTTTTATCTTGGTCCGAGTTAGCTGACACCCAGTATATATGTATATATATAGTCGGAAGTAGTACTTTCAATGGTCCCGAAGAAATATTTATAAATAAAGATACACACGTCTAACGAAACAAATGACTGATAATTTAATAACTCACGTTGCGGCCGGTGGACCGGCCTTCGTCAGAGTGAATATGGTTGCGCTGCGCCGTCGTTTTTATGCCTTTGGACGGTGCCACAGTTGTATTTTTTTTAAGAGCACAAAGGCAGAGGAATGCACGTGGCGGGAGCCAAAAGATCACGTTTACAGCTTTACAAAACACATAATCCGCCTTATGTGTTCAAAAAGAGAGGCCATGCTGGGCGCCACATCATCTTGCAGCTTTTTGCGAAACAGTAGCCAGGTGCGGTTGGACACGTGCATGTACAAAGAAGGCATAATACGCCACGATTAGTCATGTGACCACACTTCAATCTGTCGCAGAGGCAGAAAGGCCGGACCGGCTGCTACTCCCGAGGAATTATTATCTTAGTCTGAAACATAATGACAAAGTCACTCAATGTAAGTAGGCAGTGACCACATGTTCGAACCCATGCTCTAAAATGTGCCACAGTGGTTTGTCAACACACAACAACGCGACAAATAAATAAATAAATGAAAGTTATAAAATGAAAAAAGTAATAATAAATAAAACAAGGGAACAAATGAAGAAACGCCTTGTATGTTCAAAAAAGATATATATATATATATATATATATATATATATATATATATATATATATATATATATATATATATATATATATATATATATATATATATATATATATATATATATCTGTGTGTGTGTGTGTGTGTGTGTGTGTGTGTGTACTACGCGGTCTCAATTATTCATATATCGTAGGAACAACGCTCTGGCATCGCGCACCTCCCGCAATGCTGGCGTGAAGAACATCGTTGCCAGCGTTGCCCCTACTGGAAACTGTTGCAGTTAAGGTCAGCGGCGCCTATTGAAGAATTACGTAATGTTACCTACATGCTCATACCACTGCATACGCACAGCGTCTCTCTCGAACACAAGTGCGCTTATAATGTGCATAAGAACTGCGCTCGTGTCTGCACAGGAAAACAATGCACTAAATTTAATCCGCACGAGGGACAATTCAACGTGGCTCTCGCGAAGGCGTCCCTTTCGCTTCTCGTATACAGAACCGAATGCGCATCATTTTTTGAAGGCCCTTTGTTACTTGAATTCCCAATTATTCCCAAACTTCATAGGAGGAGCCTGTGACCGCCTCCAAATCTGGTTGATGGGGCGGGTAGGAATGCTAGCCATTTAGTGACAACGAACCCTGTGATCATGAGAAAGTTACACATGAATGAAAATTGGCTGGTTCGCATACGGTTTGTATTGTGAAGACATAACCGGCGTCTAAGCGCTCTTTTAAACTGAAAGCACACAACCACATCATACTATACGTGAAACAGAAACTAGAGGGCATGAAAAGTTAAGGGTTGCCCCATGAGCGATGAAACGGTTAACAACAGGAATAACGTTTGCAAACAGGAGAGATATGGTGTACAAGAGAGAGGAAACAGAAGTGACGAATGTCACAGTAAAGGTCACGAGAAAAATAATTAAACAGGTCATCCGACGCGAAGTAATCAGTGATCCGTTACAGGTGCACTGCGGCTGCTAAGGGAACGCAAGTGCAGTCGATCGCCGCAGCGAAATTGGTGCTGTCAGGGAATGACAGGTACACTGTTTCAAAAGTAAAAACTTACATTGGATATCGTTTTAGAAGAAACAAGCTTCTTAGAACAAGAATACATACCTTCTGCCACAATATGAAAATATAATGATGCAGACCCAGCCAGAAAAGAAAGTTTTCAAGCATAGTGAGGTGTTCGCTGGCGTAAGACAGAATTATCCGGGGATCACTGAGGGAAGAATTTCTGAAATAGTGAACATTAAATATTTTGATGCTCATAACGATTATGGTAAACAAATAATCTTATGAAGAAGCAGCACTTGTGAGCACACACTAAGTTATATTAAGAACTCAGCAAAGGAGTGAGAAAGAGAGATGTTCTTTAGGGACAAGATCAATCTCAAATACTCAAAGAGGCAGGTCCGCATTTGATAGTAAGACTACTACAGCATTAATTCTCAGAAAAGGTGAGCGTGGGAAAACTAATACTAAAATAAGAACGCCCGCATTGCTTGAGACAATTCGTGAAACACATATTTACCAATGATTTGAAAACTAACGTCGGCTGCGATAAGCCCGTTTAAGATTCAGGTCAAGTGGTATACGCTAATGGGACGTTAACAGTTGGTCGTTGTAAAAAACGATGCCCAATGATGTTTTGCACGGTAAACGTAAGGCAACATGAATTGCATTGAAGTAAACTTGCAAATCGCATCTTAGTGTTATTCTTGTTTGTTAGCTTTTTTTTCTTTCGCTTTCATTTACAACAGATAAGACTAGAATCATATAAGTTGAAAGTTGGACGAGTCTACTTTAAGTGAACAAATGTCGAATTTTGTGTGCGGCAGCTCGTAAAGGTTAGGAGCAAATGCTCTTTTCTCAACATTTTTTATAGATACGAGTGTGTACTTGCAATACCAGTGCGCTGCAGTTCAAATAAGAATATATGAATGCGATGTACGAAGTATTTCTGGCCTGAACTTAAGGAAATATATAGGACGGGAGATGAAACCGACGGCTCTCAATCAATTTAGTTTGGCAAGCATTATTTTTATAGATTCCTAAATAAGTATGACTTTCGCCTAAGATGCTGTTCCCCGAGTCACACAGTAATTCTGCCAAGGTACGGTAGTTTAGTTCGCATATATTATAAAGCAACAAAATATGAAATATGAACAACAGTGCCGTCGCATGACAACTCAACCGTTCAACCTGCTCGTTCCCATATTCAACTGTCAATCGTCCCGTTGTGTGAATTACCCCTTAAGATTACAATGGATTTCTGTCTTACCCAGCGAAAGTGAGACATTTACACTTCATGATTTGACCAATCGCTTTCTTTCTTTTTAAACTGGCATGCGAGTATGGGTCTGTTTTACACGCGTCAAGGCGTTGAAATTCAAATGCGCGACTGCCCAGTGACGCCATGTTACTAAGTTTCTGCAAAAACAAAAACAAAAAAATCACCGCATCTTCCACTAATGTGAATCATGACGAGTGGCGAAGCACTGGGTATCGTACCGGTATGTCACCGTACGTCACCCGCGCGTTGCCACTGCGAATGTAAATTGAGTGACATTATATATATATATATATATATATATATATATATATATATATATATATATATATATATATATATATATATATATATATATATATATATATATATACCTTATGTCAATACCAAATAAATAATCTATATATATGTGCATTTATTTGGTTCCTCTTTTATGCTCTTCTATTATGATCCTCTCGCTATAATTCGTATATCGTGTTGAGTTCTGGATTCCAGTTTCCCTTCATCATTACTGCGTTGTGGTCTGTGAAATGAAGAGGCAATGGTTCTTTGAGTGGGCCTTATCTAAAGTTTGCAAAGACAAGGTCTATGCATGGTCCTCGGACGGTTGTTGGTTGTTTCCAGTCATATGAAATGCATCGTAGAGTTTATCGATACATCATATACTGCAAAATCCAGTCGCTGTCCATAATGTCAGCGTTGAGGTCACCGACTAGTATAAAGCATTTGTGATTGTACTTTGTTTCGTGATCGTAGTCGCAACATACACACATATGTTTCGCCCTTGAATGGGAAAGGCCGCGGACTTCTAAAGTTGTCTCCGACTCAAGCTATTACGAAAGCATTTCTTCAGGGTTTCTCGTTGACGACAAGCTGCCAGGCACACCTTCTACATCCCACTGTGCACATCATTCAGAATTGTGATAGCCAGGTTTGTTGATTTCGGGAACATAGTGCCTTTAATTATTATTCGTACTCATTTTTATTAAGATATTTCAGGAGTGTTCCGAGTGCTGCATATGACTTTTATCTGAGACTTTATAATCGTAATCGTAATCGCAACATACACACATATGTTTCGACTATAGCAACGGTTTTCTATGTACCGTGACAGCGGACAGTGAGATTCGACGACAAAGCTAGGTCCTAAGGAGCTTCGCCCCCAAAATCGCGTAAAAGAGATTATCCTGCGAAATATAATTAGCGTATAGTTCTTTTTTAGGAGCTTGCTTCTTATGCTCGGGGCTTGTCCATCGCCGTAGTAGCAGCCAGTTCTCATTGCTCCCGCCAGCTTTGCGTAACACACGTAAAGTATAACCATCTCAGCGCACGCTCGCGCGAAAGTTGTGTTCTTCCTCTTGTTCTTCGAGCGCCTTCATGATGATATTAACTCAAGCAAAACCACATATAGCACAGCCAAATGTAGCATGCGGCGCTCGTTCCACTCCGGCGCGTGCTCTATTTTGATAGGAGACCACTAGAGGGCCACAACTGCGCGCTTGCTCTCTCTTTCGACAGTCGTCAGTCTATAGTGTACAAGAAATTACTCTAGTACACTATACGTCAGTCATTGCGCTTCGATACCAATAACATGAACGAAGAAGACAAGGCCGTGTCACGTCTTTATATGACAGTAGAGGAATTGTACGTAGCACTCACGGTTTACCCGATTATCTCCGAGCAAGCTCCTCTAACATCAGTCACTTCGTGGATATAGTGGGGATTTTTTATTTCGCTCTATGGCTTTTCGAATGCTACCAGCCGCGGTGGTCTAGTGGCTATTGTACTCGGCTGCCGAACCGAAGGTCGCGGGATCGAATCCCGACCGCGGCGGCCGCATTTTCGATAGAGGCGAAAATTCCTGAGGCCCGTGTACTTCGATTTATGTGCACGTTCAAGAACACTATATCGTCGAAATTTCCGGAGCCCTACGGCGTCCCTCATAATCATATTGTGGTTTTGGGACGTTAAACCCAAACGATTATTATATTATTACTTTTCAAATGCTACTTTTGACGTAAAGCGGATATTGAAAATTCAAAAACTACAGTTATTTATGAAACAACAAATGGCATTAACGAAAATAACCAGAATAACTCAGATGACAAAGAACCAATGCCTTCGTTCACCTAGGACTTACATCAGTTTTGATCTGGTTAAGTGAAACGATCGGCATGCGTGTTGTAGCGTCTATGCGTTGACAGTATTAGTGCAGCTAGAGCAAGCCATCCTCACTAATCTTTCTTAAAAGCGCTTGACAGACAAGCTTAGACAAACGTGAACCCACCGACTCTATCGCACCGCAACAGCAACGTATCTTAATTCCCACACATAAATTTAGAAGAACGCGAAAGCCACGTTATAAACGCAAAGTTTGTTTAATACAATTATGCTGCCTTTTCCCTCTAACAATAACCTAATCATGCCGATTTTATCGACTTTAATATGTTTTGCACTGATATTTAATTACATCGAAGAACTTTGCGCTAGTAATATGCCTTTTAATGAGCAAGTTTAGGCATTCTGCGCTGGATGCTTCTATAAAACGCCCAATCTGGAATTATTAACGCCTTTAAATGTCCTTTAGCGCAAAAATTAGTGGTACAAAATTTCACATAGAGATACGCAGAAGCATAACATTTGGTTCGAGCCATATGGAGCTACAAAGGACGCATGAATCATTGAAGCACATGAAACGCATCATTTTTTGCTTGTAGTTGCTTGCACTTCCCGCGCACTAGTCCGCTTAAGCACACGGTGACATTTAAACGAAAGTTACCGCTGTCGGTCATGCTGGAGTCTGCAGCGCACAGA
The DNA here is from genome assembly GCF_013339695.2 of Rhipicephalus sanguineus. Classification (NCBI taxonomy): domain Eukaryota; kingdom Metazoa; phylum Arthropoda; class Arachnida; order Ixodida; family Ixodidae; genus Rhipicephalus; species Rhipicephalus sanguineus. Next base: position 332,561 of record NC_051178.1, on the reverse strand, counting down.
ATATATTTATGTAGCGCGGCGTGCAAGGGCGGGGAGTAACCGTTTCGTGTCGAGAACAGAGTGACGACATGAGGTTTGCTGTTGTTGGCGTTTTATTGGCATTAAGTTTTAGGGCAATCGATGGAAAAGTGTGCACGCCTACTGATGTTATCGCAACCAGAATGGAAAATTCACCCAGTGCAGTGCAGGTAAGTGTGCTCACACTAGCGATGTAGAACTATCGGTAAATTGACTATCGATAGCATGGATAGTTTATTTGAAACTATCGAAATAGTGTAAACGAAATATCGATAGTACTACTATCGATAATGCAGTCGGTGTTCCTATCGATAGTACCATTGGTAGTATCACTGATTATTCTACAATAATAATGCGGCTGTCCGCCGGGTATATTGCAAGAAGACTTGCGATTGGCTACTATTCGCAATATGTTCGTTTCATCTGTGGGGAACTTTTTGGTGAATCAAATAAATTATTACCGCAGTGAAAATGCCGGAATATGTCAAGTGATAAATTCATACTCAAATACAAGCAGTGGCACCTTAATTGCCAACAAAATTTAGTTCTTGATCATTTTATTTATTTTAAATCACAAAATGCAACATTAATTCGAAGTCGTGCCGTTCAATTACATGTAACCGCTTAATTCCACTACCGTTGAACAGTTCAATTATATTATCATGTGTCAGCAAGGCATTCCGGCAAAGGAACACAAGCATGTCAACTTTCATGCCTTTCAGCCTGCTGCTCCTATCTGAAATGACCTGTCCAGCCGTTTCGAACTAGTTCCCAAACGATGTGTTCATAGTGCCTTGCGCAGCCGGAAGTGGCCAAGCGCCAAGGAGAGATATAGGTGTATAGGTCGAGTAATGCACATGGAGCCCGTCACATTACTTGCGAGCACGTGCTTGCGAGCGAAGACGCTTGAAGGTGTCGTTTATGCGTCGGAAAGGCAACGCCCTCGCTTGAAAGAACGAAGAATTTACAGACCCACGTAATACGAGCTATCGATGATGCTTTCTCGCTCGTATTTGTACGCCCGCGGGCGGATTCAGTTTCGTTTCAAATTTGCAGACGGATATACCACTTCCGAAGTTCGCGATTTAAACCCTCATTTGCTTGCTTTGCTGATCCGTAGAAGGATCTAGTGGGTCCGAATCTGCATAAGAAGAAAACAAACAAATATTGGTGGCGCTGGTCACTTCATGTTGTAGTAAACTATATCGAGCGATAGCTCTGCCTTGTCAATCCTGTCATGGTTGTCACCGCCACCACAGACTACGCACTCGGGAAACCAAGTTTATGCTGCGATGAGTTCGCGCGCTTGGTTTTATGCTACTGGTAGTACCATTGAAATTGCAGTCGATAGTATTATCAACATTACTATCGATAGCGCTATCGATAGTTCGATAGTCACTGAACAACTGATAGTATTGATAGTACTGCCGATTGATCTGCATCACCAACTCGCACACCTATGACGGTTCATGTCGAACATCTATTAGTGATGTAGCACGTCATTTTAGAAGCAAGGAATGAAATCAGGAATGCTGTCATATCCAAACAAATGAAGTGCGCTGAGAGAGAGCGAGAGAAAGAGAGAAGGTACAGGAGAGACAGAGAGGTTAAAGGGGCCATGATACCCAATTTTCGATCGCAATCTGTGTTGTGTGGGTTAATCCTTGTGCGTTCACTAACAAGCTAGCAAAATTTTGGCGCATTTGGCCGTGAATTTAATTTATAATTGAATATTTTATAAACACGCAAGCGGCCTGACAATCGGGCAACACTGGCCTTCTCGCGAGCCGCAACGTGACAAGCCGCTTGCCGTGCGAGCGTCTCCATTCCGGCGCACGGATTTGTTTCGTAGTCGGCTGTGCGTACAATAGAGCTATTTCAGTTTTCTTCAGCTTGGCATTGAAATTGAACAAATCGCAGCGGCCGAAACTTTGGTAAACACGACGGCTCCGCTCCATGCAGCACATGACGTCGCACACGCCATGGCAAAATGGCGGTGTTTTTAGCCGGCAACTTCTAGGGGTTATTTTGAACTGAAATATTCTTTTATAGGCCATTTTAACAGCGCAGCTGTTCTAGCTCGGCGTAATGTGTGTGACCGTGCCCGAAAACTATCGTCAACATGAACGGGTATGTGTCACAGAATTTGGGCAGATCCCACTACTCACCGCTACGGCGTAGCCTGTAATAAACCTGAGAACAAGTACAAAGAAAGAAAGAAAGAAAGAAAGAAAGAAAGAAAGAAAGAAAGAAAGAAAGAAAGAAAGAAAGAAAGAAAGAAAGAAAGAAAGAAAGAAAGAAAGAAAGAAAGAAAGAAAGAAAGAAAGAAAGAAAGAAAGAAAGAAAGAAAGAAAGAAAGAAAGAAAGAAAGATTCTTCTAGAAAAAAAGTTGTTCGTGAGGCGGGATCCGAACCCGCGTATTCTCGATGCGAAGGTGAGCGTCTTAATCACTCGGCTATCGAGGCACGCCAGCAGAACATAGCACAGCCTTGTATAGTATAGTGTAGCAAGGGATGGGAAAGGGAAGGTAGCGTGAGGAAGAGGGATGTGATGGTGACGAGGACAATAGAATGCAACAATAATAATAATAATAATAATAATAATAATAATAATAATAATAATAATATAATAATAATAATAATAATAATAATAATAATAATAATAATAATAATAATTGTTGGTGCCTAATTTTCCAAAACCACGATATGATTACGAGAAATGCCGCAGTGGAGGGCTCCGGAAATTTCGACCACCTGGGGACCTTGAACGTGCACCGAAAGCTAAACACACGGGCCTCGAGCATTTTCGCCTCCACTCAAAATGCGGCCGCCGCGGACGGGATTCGATCCCGCGACCTTCGGGTCAGCAGTCGAGCACCATAACCACTAGACCCCCGTGGCGGATAGAAGAGAGAGTAAAGCGTAGCACGCAAAGAATGAGGAATAAGGGAGAACTAGAGAAAAATAAATGCAAAAAGAAAAAGAAAGAGAGACCGAGACAACATCAACGAAAGAGAGAGAAAGAAAAAAAATTGAAAGAAAGAGGGAGCAAGCGACCAGATACCGCACCACCTGGCCAAGCCGCACATGCGCAGTAGCTAAGCCACACCCACCGACGGAGTCATCGCGTGCAACCTCCGCTCTATAGTGCGTAGCCTTGTTGCGTACACTCGAGGAGGAAGACGCGCATCTCGAAGCTAGACGTGTCGGTCGACGGGGAGTACGAGCGGGGACGGGCCCTTGCTTCGCTGCGCCAAGCTTCGCGCGACTTAGTTCAGACATCCCTCAATTTTTTTTATATATGTATAGGCAAAAATGACCCTCTACTTCATTTTTTCGCTGAAAACCACAAATTGTTGGGGGACTGGCCATGTCGTGACCCCTTTAACCACAGGATTGGCTGCACCGTACTAGAAAGTGGACATAGTTATGAAAGAATCAGCCAGAAAACCACTCTTTCATTTAGCTATTGGCTTTTTGCATCTCCGACCTGTAGGGCACCTTGTTCTCTGGAAAAAGTGTCTCCATCTTGCGTTGTGCCTCATAATAATTTGCGTAAAAGCAATAATACATTCGAAAAAATCTTGCTTATGGGCTTGTTGGTAACGCATCTTAGATAATTTAAAAGGCGCAAATTGGCCCACTCTGAAACATGCGCAATAGTTCATCAGTATGCATAGACCAAGGAGCTTGGCATAGACGCAGTAACGAATTCAATGCCTGATGTGGGACTTCATCCATTGCAGTTACTCAGTACATATGGCACGTATTTTCTTGTATACCATTCGAAAAATGCTTCTTTTAAGAACTTTTATCCTTGCCTCCGAGCACTAAAGAGAAGTGCGCATGAAGGAAACCATCACAGAGCGACATATCAGTTTGAATACGTCATCGAAGGCGATATCAGGTAAGTAATTATTACCACGAAATGGCCTCAGTTTCACAAAGTATTGCGCAAATGCTAACGCTGAAGCTTGAAATGCAAAATATAATAGAGAGTTTGAGAATTGGGGACCCAAGACGCTGGGCCCCCAAGCTGCGTTGGGCAGCCTGCTCTTGCGTTCGGATGATCAGCAGTTTGAGAATTGGGGCAACGCAGGCTGCGTTGGGTCAAGCGCACGGAGCGCCACGCGTGACGACATTTAAAATCATGCGAGACGCGGGCCATACTTAGTACACTCTAGCCATACTGCTCGGTGGCCCGCGCTGCGTCTGTGTCTTGTCGCTGCAGTGACCCAAGACGCCTTGGGGCCCCACGCTAGTTTTCAATTTTTGCGTCTCGGGTCAACGCAAGCGCAAGAGCCCAAGAGTGGCTTGGGTTCTGCGCATGCGCCCTGGCGGCTCGCAAGCTTCTTGGGTCCCCAAGCTCCTTGGGGCCCCAATTCTCAAACTCTCTAATAAGGGTTCTCATGCGAGAGAGAGAGAGAGAGACAAAAGTTATGCGGAAGGCAGGGAGGTTAACCCGAAGATAAATATCCAGTTTACTACCCTCCATTGGGAAATAGGTAGTGGAGGGGGGTTGGAGGGAGTGCCCTTGTGTGCAGAAGTCAGCTCGACAGCTTCAGCGTTTCTCAACGCCAGGCGCGGAGGACTGCACCAGTCGAGATGTTCTCATCAGAGCACTCGTATGAAAGGAGGACGCCAGGTAATAAAAAGACTCACAGGGTCCCTGATGCATCCGCCTCAGTCGACTCGAAGGTGAAGGTCATCTTTTTTTTCTTCTAAGTCGGTGAATTGAACCTCCCGCGCCTCCTTCCGAAAGCTTTTTGAACTAACGCGGCTTTGCAATGCTTCCAGGATCGGAGGCATTGTAAGCTTTCTGCAACTCACCTTGTTTCGCACTGCCTCCGGGATAGGCCCACCTTTGACCAAGCAATGATCTCATGTAATGATGTCACCATGCGACGTCATGTTATGTGGTGTGACAGTGACCTCATGACGACGTCAGAAATTCTGGCGATCTGTGACGCCATCAAGTGATCATGAATTTTTCCATCACTCGTGTTCACGCCGCAGACGTGGGACGCCGACTCGCGACACCGGTCAGTTTTCGCGTTTGATGAGGCATCTAAGGCTTTCGCCTTAATATAGGTTACACATATTGCTAGAAAAACAATGTTTCTAAGTTGAGCTCCTGGCCACTAAAGCTCCTTCAGCGAAAACTTCCTACCCATATATTCAATATATCCGAATAAGATTTTTTTAAGGGAAGGCTTTAAACGTCACCTGAAAGAGATATGTGTTTTTATGACGGCTTCGTGACTATGTCGTTTAGGTTCTAGTGATGATAATGTTAATGTTCTTTTTTTCAATCAGACGGCGTAGCGGAGACCTCCGTTTATGTTATTTCAATAAAAAAAAAACACGAGACGAATTTTCTTTATTGCAGATCAAGCAGATTATGCTGTTTTGAGTTGTAAAAGTCAGTGGTTGGTATCTAGGTTTCCTCTGCGCTGAGCACTTCGATTACTCTAAACTTTTCATCCAACATTGAGTTCGCAATTCAGCATCACGCTCCGAAAAGAAAAGGCTAGTATATTTGTACCATTCCTGCACAGAAAGGAAGAACGTGAAGTAAAAACGGACAAGATGGACGAAGCTTACCCCTATGACAATGAACTCACGGTATCACTGCAAAGAGGTGCGTACAGTTTTTTTTTTTTTAAGTGAGTGTAGGCTACAAGTTTCTGCCGTGGTAGCCCATATGTTATGTACGATACAGTAAAACCCAGTTATAACGAGCAGTATGATTTTCCGAAATTTGTTCGGCATATCCAGTACTTCGATATAGTCGAAGCCGCTTTTGAACTCCAGCACCTAGTTCGTCAAAAGTAATGTCATGCCACTCACCACGCGCAGTATGATCCACGCATAACCTGCGACTCAAAGGCGACTCTACAATGTCGTTCATCAGCCCTTCGTCGCGGATCCTATGAACAACTTTGTCGGAGATACGAGAAACGCTGCACTGTGCGATTGAAAAAAGGACACAACGTCGTGTTTCAGTGGTTGCCAAGTCATTGTAGTATCTCCGGCAATGACCTCGCCGATGAAGCTGCCAGAAAAGCACACGCAGAAACAACCCTTGTTTCTATACCTTTATCAAAGAATGACGCGGATCAACACTCACATACGCTGGCGCAGAGCATGACACTGCAGAAGTGGCAAACATCAGAGATCACATACCATCGATTGTTTTCACTCGACCCATCTCTACGACTGCGGCTGCTACCTGGTCTTTGCCGGGAGGAGCATACAGTGTTGTGCCGTCTGTGTCAGGGTGTTGCATTCACCAACGCCTACTCATTTAAGATCCAGATGTCCGACAGCGCCGAGTGCAAGGACTGTGCTGTCAAAGAAACTGTTGAGCACCTCTTGTGGGCCCAACAGTCTACGCAAACGAGGTGCTTCACCTCAGTACTGCTGAATATCACCTGCACAGAAACGCTTTCACTCTCGAGAAGATATAGGGACAATGGGACTGCCCATCACAGTTCCAAAAGACAACGAAAGCGCTGATGCGTTTTGTTAAGGATACCGGTCTGATTCACCGTCTGCGATATCAAACGCGGAACTGGGACGTCGGCTGCAACAGTGACTTTTCTCTCCTCCTCTCTAACTTTTCTTCCCCCTTCTCCAGTGCAGGGTAACCTACCAGGCTCGGTCCTGGTTAAGCTCCCTGTCTTTCTTTTATTCTTATTCTCCCTCTATCTATCTCTCTCTCTCTCTGCCCTTGTTTACAGCAGGCGTTTATCTTGCCTTGCACCGTGCGCCTTGCAACATCAACGCGAATTGTAAATTCGTGGTGTAATGTCAAGTAACCCAATAGTGCTCCCTTGGCTATTGGCACAGAAGCGCTGCAGCCCGTCTATACCTGACATTGCTTCAGCACATGTTGGGCGTGGGCGATCGTCTTCGGGCGCTGGCGGCTCTTCTTCGTCTCCCATGCCACCAGACGCCACGACATCAGCAACACGTTATGCATCCAGCAGGCTTCCCGTCACTTCTGCCTCGTCATCAAGCATGAGAAAATCGTCAAAGGCGAATTCTTGGGGCACAGCGTCAGGAAGTTCTCGCCATCATCGTCAGCTGCACTCGCAGCTTCGACACCTTCGGCACACGGCTTCAAAAGAGGCGTCGGTCAAGTTTTACTTATCCAATCTACATGTAGTATTTGCTTAGTTTCTACAGCGCGACTGGACGCGGACGGAGAAGGAACACGCAAACACACACACAGCGCTGACTTTCAACTGGAATGTTTATTTTTCATATGCACGTGACGCATATACACCTGACGAGTTGAAAGTCAGCGCTGTGTGTGTGTTTGCGTGTTCCTTCTCCGTCCGCGTCCAGTCGCGCTGTAGAAACTAAGCATGAACAACTAACTAGCCCGCCAACGCACTTTAGTCTACATGTAGTAATGTAGTAATAAAAAGTACTTTTCGCATGAATGATGCTGACACAGCTTCATGTATTTGATGTAAAGCATTATTCGTTGTGCTCGTTATAACCGGGTTTGGCTGTATGTACGATATATTTGATTTGTTCGACATGCATGATATGCATGATTCTCCCACAATGTCCTCCGCTGTGTGCTGACAAGGGGTATGGCGGTGCCCTGATAAGATCTAGATTCCGGCTTTCCGACAACGACCGACCCACATCTTTTTTTCGAAAGCTTGCCCTTGGATGTAACACATAACCATGTAGAAATATGCGAAGACCAGTACCACGTGCATAATAAACGTATTGTGGCTTTGTCATGCCTACAAACAATAGGGGATATTCAAAATGTACAGCGACATCTGTCAAAAAGCCCATAAGTTCGATCTATCATTTTTTGTTGGGCGCGGAAACGAAACCAGTCGCATATCGCAGCCTCTCAGGTGTATGCTGCTGGCTTTTTATCTCCGTTCTGCGATGACTTCCCAATGCTTCGTGTACTGTTCAGGCAACGAGGGAGCCCTGACAATGCCGGGAACAAGGTAACAGTAATTTTATTCGAGTTACCTGAACCATGAAAAAGAAACCCAAGGCCAGTGCGAACTTGTTTCGTCAACAAGCTCGGCACTGGGGCCTTGGGTTCGGAAATGACCGACGCACGCAGAAGCGCTCTTCAACCTCAGTTCTTATTTCTCCGTGCACTTTTGTTGCTCGCCTGCAACATAATTAATAATAAGCTGGACTTCCAGAACAATATCGTGATATATGCATTTTCAGACAGACGGCTGACGTCGCGCATGCGCGAGAGAGCATTATTGATCAACATTAGCTTATCGGTGTTACAGATGACGAAAGCAATTATTTACGTGCATAAACGCGTGCTAGCAGCGTCAGAGACGCTGCTGCGCGCATCCGCAAAACATCAGTGCCGCCACACGACACTCGATTGGCGCAATAATCCGAAAAGCACGTCTTTGCAAGCTTCGCAATGAAGTGTGCGCTAAAGTAGATAGTCCCATGCCGCGTCTGCCCTTTACTTTACGTCCCTATCACTCCACTTTTATTTTCCTTTTGCTTTCTTCAGTCAGCGTGCGCTGCGAACACGCAGCTAAAAGTTACGGAGCCGCACAGTAGATGGAGCTGTTGTTCCGTTCTTTAACGTGCACTTAAATCTAAGAACACGCGCCTGAAGCATTTTTGCCTCCATCGAAAATGCAGCCGCGGCGGCCGCGATTCGATCCCGCACCCTTCGGGTCAGCAGTCGAGCACCATAATCACTAGGCCACCGTGGCGGGTACATAAACTTTATATCTGACTTGGGCAATCGTAACGTGCTAAGTTGGTGGATTCAAAATTGTGAACCTACACATTTGATCATGGGAAATGAGGTAGTCGAGAGATCTCCATTAATTGTGCCCATTTTAGTTCAATTATGCCCATCAGTTGTGCACTTTTGTATTTCGCCTGCATTACAATGTAGCAAGCGCGGCCTGGACAACGTGTTAAATGTGCTATTTTGGTTTACAGAAGGAACCCCAGAACTTCAGGACTGGCAGATCATATACACCGATTACACAAGTTGTGTAGTATTTTCATCTTGGAACCTAGGTATGCGCTTACACAAAGCTCCTTTTCTCATTAAGAACTTTCCATCGCACAATGTGCAGCACAAAAGGTTTAGGAGGTTGTTTCATTTGAGTTGCAAGTAAATGACTTCAGTTTCTGGGCGGCACATTGGCGACTGCTGTCGTTTGCGACGTACTGAATGTCATCTGCTACTTACTACAACTTTCACAAAGAGCTCAAGGGTATATATATAGACGAAGTGAGAGCAAAGTTTGGATGTTCAACCACATACATGTTTGTTTGTTACCCTCAAGGAGCTACAAGAAAGAAAAAAACATTGGTTTGAAAAATGGCACATTACTCTTTCGATGATTTTTTTGGCTTTTCATACGTCAAAACGCCACATTTCCTTTACAGTTTCGGCGTTGTCTTGCGTAGTGAGCGAGTAATACAACACGCGCGAATAAAAGGGAGAGTGTCAGAAATATAACACTTTTGGAAACGTACAGCAAAAGCTCAGGAGCTTGCGCATTAACTGAGAAACATCTGTGTTTTAATTTATTTCGTTTAGTGCGCAAATAAACAAATAAAGCGAAAACAAGTAAACAAGAGGCAAAGATAAACACGCCCGACGTTTTGCGCTCGTGTGCTCCAAGTCGCAAGTTTGTCATCTCAGAAGTTTACGGTGACCTGATCAAATAAGCAAATGAGACAGTCCGCTTATTCAATTAATGATGCGTTTGACATATTGGGAGTAAGACTTGTCGTTCTTTGTATTAGATTGAAGGGGATAAAAGGGCACGATACGAACAATTTTGTCATTTGCTCGATAACTTGGAAAAATGTCATTGGGAACCCAGCTATACAATAACATACTAAATATCAAAGCAATGTGGCCCTTTGCGCGTTAGAGGCGATTAATGGGCCTGGTAAATTTAATTTGGGGGGGTGCAATTTTTCAAGAAGATTGCGATGCAAAAACAAGAAACATCTGGCAACGAATTAGCGGGTGTCACACTATTCTGGCAATTAGGGTCGTCATAATGAATAATAGGGAAGCGTGCTTAAAAATAGGTACAAAATTCAGTTACACTACGAGTTGCGAGACCTCTCTTTAATTGTAGTCTTAAGTTGAAGCAAACATCCTTGATCTACTGGTAGCTCTTCTTGTCTAATGACCGCTATAGACTCGCATATGATTAATGGGTGTGTCATTCATGCACATTGAAGACATGCGTGTCGAAAATATTGCGCGCCATACAGGCTGTGGCAGTACCGAGTACCCGCAAAAATTGTTGTTTGGGAGGTATCTTTTTTTTTTAAACGTCACACAAAACATTTTATTGTGAACTTAATCCAGGTGACACCATGTACAGTACAGTGCACTGGTTTCTCGTTAGCTCGAAATATCGAGATAAGCGCCAAGATAACAAATATTTTGCGTAACTTACTATTTTCTGTTTCAGGATATCAAGTGTGGGTGAAAGCAGAGTACTTAAGAATGTACAGAGGAGTGCCCAAGGTCTGTGCACTAGTGTATGAGCTACTAGCATGGAAGAAAAAACACGCCGTTTATAACTGGAGGAGGTGCGCCATTGAAGGAACCAACCAACATCCCGGAAGCTAGGCATTCTCAGATATTGGCTTAACATCAGAAATACTATTGTACGTTGTATCCTATATGCTCAGTGAAATCTCACGCCCAATAGACAGAAGCAGACCGTCGGGCTCTCGAAACGCGGACGCGCGCGCACACACACACACACACAAACACACACACAAACACACACACACACACACACACACACACATCTGTCCAATAAAATTGAGTTACAGTTCGTCTGATTATTTCTTTTTGGTTTTTTATCTTCTTTGCGTCAGTAACTGCAGATGTAATACAGTTGTGCTGTGATATGTGAAATAAATGACACGTTTGTATTTGCGTCAGTAACTGCAGATGTAAAAACAGTTGTGCTGTGATATGTGAAAGAAATGACACGTTTGTGAAGCACGTAACAGTCTTTAGAAAACGATGTTCCGTATGCGCGGTTCAGTGAAGAACAACGAACTTTAGTGAGTGCCAGTCACATTTAAGAGACAAACTTCAAGGCCACTGCGGATGAACTTGAAACAAGATTCAGTCCAACCGAATAATGATAGCGCCAGCTGTGACCTTTCGAAAAGAAAGGGCTCAGGGCATTGAACAGGCTTCGAAAAGCGAGCGTACTCGGACCTTTCGCCAGCTCTCGACTGCCGCAAGAGTTCTGCTGTGCGCACCGACCAAAAAGAAAAACATTGACATTTATCACATACGACTTGCGCTGCTGACAGAGAATGTTGTGCCACAGTAACTTCACAGGGACTATAGTGCAAGTGGGGGCGTTGTCCCGATGTACTCTTCATTCTTTTAAAACAGTTGTGATGGGTTTTATTTCGTGCTAGCGGGGACTGGCGTAAACGCGTGACGATGCAAGTGTTGTGCGTAGCGACAAGCTTGGCTCTATGCGCACTGTCGTCCGCCAACACTCAATGTAGATCTGATGTGTTGGCATCCATCTTTGATTACGATCCTGACGCTTGGCAGGTACGTGCTCGTAGTTGGTGTTCAAATTTAAGCATACTCATTACGCTGATAATTGAACTAGAAAGATAAGTAAACCTTACTTTTGGTTGTATAAGCTACTGCAACGTTCTTGAGAGGCTAGGAGACCGAAAACGATTAAGTTAGATTATAGATGAACGCAGTCATGTCTGCGCTCTGTTTGAGAGGCGTGCCACATTGGCTTACAGGCGTCATGGCACTGTTACATTATGCGTTATGACTGGCGCTCGTTTTAAGTCTTAACACCCATACGAGTGAGTGAGACGGCGCTTGGAATTCTAGTTCTTTAATCATCAGTGTGGAACATCGTGAAGGATCTGCGATCACCACAAGGGGTGCCGCACCGTAAGCTCTAGCGTTACCCGCTATTGTGGCGCGGCGGCTATGTTGCGTTGCTATCTCGAGGACACGGGTTTGATTCCCGGGGACGGCGGTCTCATTTACATAGGAATGATACGTAAAGGCACCCTAGTATCTAAATTAAGGTTCACCTTAACCTAACCCAGGTGGTCAAAGTTAACCCAGATTTGCCCCCCACCCCCTTACGGCGTGCCTAATGTTCAGATCGCGGGTTTTGCACGTAAATCCCCAGAATTTATTTTTTAACACGAAAGTGTTTTATGCCGAGGTCCACTACGGCTCCACTGACGTATTTCCGTCACGGATATGACGTTGTAAAATATAAAGACTAACAGTGGGCAAAGAGAAAAAACCAGAAGAAAAAGTTCCGTCACCGGGAATCGAACTCACGACCCCTTGCTCCGCAGCGCGAAACGATTCGGCCACGGACGGCACGCTCTTCGCAATGCTAACGGCGAGCTATTTATATACACCATTTGCCGGTGGCGATACTCAGAGATCCGTGTTACAGCGTGTTTTCGTTATCAGTAGCGAGATGGCGCAAAGGGCTCGAAGAGCGCGCTTTAAAAGTCGCCGCCGTTGCGACGAGCGCCCGCCTCTACAGGGCGCGGTCGCTCGTGCGTGCTCTTATCTCGTGATCGCGGTGGTTCGTACGTCTTGCGTTGAGAGCACGAAGGTCACTTGGCCCACTGCAGCGGCCACTTTTGCGAATGGAGCGCGGTGCTCACGCAGAAATAAGTTACAAATGTGACAGTTCGCTCTCATCCTGTGTATGTTCGTTCCGTGCGTCCTCTCTGCTTGAGCAGCGCGTTGCAAGTTTCGAGCTGCTTGCCGTTTTTCGCGTGACGTTACAATTTGGTGCTGTAGCATTCATTCCTTCGCCCTTGGGGCGAAAGAATGCACAACAAACGCTCAACTACGTCAGTGTACACGTTTCACTTTCGTGTTATACCGATTCCTATGACAGAGGGATCAGCCATGTTTTTTTTTGTTTTACTTATAGAACTAGCTCCCCCCAGGAAGCCTAAACAGTTACTGTACATGTCGTCCGCTCTCATTTAAGACATACCTTACATAAAAACGACTGCGTTTTCGAAGAGGCGCAGCTGGCGTTTCCAAACACTGATCGTGGAAAGGAAAAAATATGAGACCACTCTCTTTCATCAGTACCAAAGAGCAGTTTCTTTGCTGCTGGGTGAGACGGCCACATATATTCGGGATCACCCCACGAAAAGGCTTTGGCAATCACAAGGAATTGCGTATATTTCCGAAAGATAGTTGACCCTTCAAAAGCTTCCGACCAAACCAGCTCGAAAGGCAATGATCTCGCAGCTTTTTTTTTTCTATATAAAAACAAGATTACTACGTTTATGTAATATACTGTGTTTCTGTAGTTTAATATAGGTCAAGCTTGACGTAAGCCGTGCCCCGGGGACCTTGAAGTGACCTAAATGAGGAATACACCTTACGTTTATATTTCTGCAATAGCTTATATTGGTCTTTAATAGTCGAGATTTTAAGAGCCTCTGAAGGTAGGCATGGATTAAGGCATTTGACGCTGCTCAGAAGAGCTATAAAATTTGTTATGTCAAGTCTGCGGAGATAACGTAATCCACGAGTTCAGTGCTCCTGATACTTAACCTTTACACGCTCGTAGGGAAGATATTTCCCTCCTCGTTTCAACGTTACTATCTCCAAGACGCCTAATTCATCCGCCCTGAGACGGTTGCTACGTCTGGAGCAATGCCTGAGAATCAAATGGAAAAAAAGTCACAGTTTCGCCGCAACGGCGAAGCAATGAATGCGATAGCAATAATTTGGAATGTAACGCGAAGAACGGAAAGCAGCTCGAAGTTGCCAGCGCGTCGCTCGAGCCCAAAGGACGCACGAAAAGAACGCACGCAGGACGAGCGCGAACTATCATGCGTCACAGCTCGACACTTGAAGCGCACTGCTCAAACGTAAAGCAGGACGCACGAAACGAACGAACAGGTACACACAGGACGAGCGCGAACTGTCACAATTGTTACTTCTGTTTGAACAGCGCGCTCCTTTCGCAAACGCGGCCGCTGCGAAGTGACCTTCGTACGCTCTGTGGCTTCAGCGCGGACATCGCGGGGAAAGCACAAGACATACAACCGCCCGCTCCACCCCCCCCCCCCGGGCGCCCCCTTCTTTCCTCGAGATAAGCGCACGAAGGCAACCACGCCCTGTAGGGCGAAGACCAACGGCGATCGCAGGAGCGGGGCGATGATCTTTAAAGCGCGCAATACGCGCACATCGCGCCATCTATGTGGCGAATAATTAAGCTTGCTGAAGGAAATGGTGTATATAAATAGCTCGCTGTTAGCAGGCTGTTGGTGGCGTAACCATCTAACGCCGCTCGCTGGAAATCGAGAAGTCGCCCGTTCGATTCCGCATGCCGGAAAGTTTTTCTGATTTGATTTCCTTTGTGCCTTATATATATATATATATATATATATATATATATATATATATATATATATATATACGGTGCAAGACGACGGCAAAAATCAGCCGAGACTGTCCATATAATGATTATCGCGGCGTGCGCAGGGTTACCCATCAGGGGGGGGGGGGGGGGCAGTGGTTCATCGCAGCGCCCTCCCCCTACTAAGTCAATGTATGGCGCAGATTTGGCGCCCCCCCCCCCTCTTAGGTGACTAGAAGGGTCAATGTACGGGAAAATTTTGCGCCCCCCTCTCTTAAGTGATTAGGGGGGGCGGCCGGCCCCCTGCTCCCCCCCCCCCCCCTGTGCGCACGCCTATGGTTATCGCAATAAAAACTTTGCGACTCCGACACAACCAGCTAACCGGCGCCAGACTTCCCGCTGGCGCCACAGGCACTTTTCTATCTGCGCGACAGTTCATCGCGTGCGTTTTCCACAGTTGCAATAACTCTGTGGATGAATGCATTTGTCGCAGTGAGAAAACCGAGCACAGGTATATATTGAATACCTCAAGTGTAGGGCTATTATGTGGTTCACTTTGACAGTCTCGTGCAACGAGGAACTAAAGTTATCTGCATTTGAACTGCAATTATGCAGTGCGAATATACTTCCCTACGGTCGTTCAGCCATGCTAGTCATGTTCTTTTTCTCTAGATGGAAACGCGCTTGGGTCTTGACTGTTGAGGAGGCTCTGGATTTGTGTTTTTCTTTACCTAATGACGTAAACAATGCTTGAGGCAGCGAGGAAGATGACGATGTGGACGAACCTTTGTCCATGATCACTCGCTCGAATTGGGGTGCAACAGACTACGACCGTATACAACTGCAATGCAAATCATTGGCTCCTCGGACAACTGAACGGATACAGTGGAAGATGAGGGCAGCCACGTACGCACCCCAAGGCCTTTCAAGGTGACAGGGAAAGCGTTCGGTGTACCAGATGAAGTGCGGCTTTCACCGGTACCGGCTTCTCCTAGAAGAATAGCAACCTTCAAGCGCTATACAAACGGTGCTGGTGCTGCTCAAGTGAACAGAATGCCAAGTGGTCGACGACCGTTTGCTTTACGTGCAGTGTTCACCATTGCGCCGCGTCATGCTTTTAGAAATTCCACCAGAAGTAGGGCTCTGCCAAAAGCTCATAGGGAAGTATATTCCCACCCTAATAATTCTAATTTTGGGTCATATTAGCAAAGTTTTGACATTGCATTATCTTCCTTGGACACTAAACGTGTTCTCAAAGAATCTTGCAGTAGTTTTACAATAGATAACTTACGGGCGTTTAAGGGTTAACAGTGCTTAAAATGAAAGCTAAGGAAGGAAAAAGAGAGACACGAAGAGGGACAAAGTGAATCTGCAGATTACTATGACATTTCTCACAATTTTTAAAAACGAGCGACAAGTTCTGTCGACAAGTTCTTTTTCTTGATAAGGACCAGAAATGACCCAGAAGTGTACAAAATTTATTCAAAATCACAACGTTATGGGGTCACCACATGGAGATGGAAGTTTAAAAGTATAACGGCAGTAAAAGGTTTCGGGAAGAATAAGCAATCTCATTTCACTCAGTGAAAGCATATAGGGCAAGCTCCAATAGTATTTTTTTTTTTGTATCGGTACACTGTTTTTATTGTATATCTTAGGTGCTCTCTGATGAAAGAAACCGATACACGATGGCAACCGTTTTAACATTTGGTTTAGGCTCTCGACTCATTATATTTCCGTTTAAAGCTTTGGAACTGTGCACTACATGAAAAACCGCTAAGTAACCTCTTCAATGGCAATCTGCATTATTAGGCGTTTAGCTCAGCGGCTATGACAATCTGTTGCTGAGCTCGAGTTTACATTAATTTCGATAATTAGCTACAAGCTTGGCACAGTTAAAAGCGTATCTAAGTATAGCTAATTGCAGCCAATCAGACAATCAACCACCTATAGCTTTGATACTTCTTAATCAGCAGAGAATAGCTGCTGCTTTTTCGAGCCTGCGGAGCTTAGCCATCGCTGTGTAAATTAGTAATCGAAACCCCGAAAGTAGCCGGTTCGGTCTCGGCCGCGGTGGTTGCATTTCAATGGAATCGAAATGCTAGAGCCGTGTTACTATGCAATGTCAGTGCACGTTAAAGAACCACATGTGGTCGAAATTATGTCGAGTACTACGGCGTCTCTCAGAGTCTGAGTTGCTTTGAAACTTAAACAAACCAAAACCAACCTACATACGGAGGTTTTATGATTTATAACGTAACATTTTCAAAAAGCATGCTTGGGTCTATACATGTTAGAGAAAATTTATGAAGAGTTTAGTAGCACCGTCCACATTTGCACTAATCACGTTGGAAATGTTACCCATAGGCGTTATAATGCCTGCCAGCGACGTTTCCAAGGTGAATAGGGCTCTCAAAAGTGCGCCATCTTGTAAGTAGAACACAGCATTACGTGATGTTCAACGGCCACTTGTATAATTTATATTGAGTCGAAAATTCTTTCATGTCAACTTGCCAAAACGATAAACTCTCAAGCAAAACAGTTGAAACTGTTTTGCTTGAGAGTTTACGTTGAACTGAATGCGGAAGACATGAAACTGATCATTTTTAACAGCGAAGCAGTTAGTCAAGGCTTTCATCTTCGGGGCTGTGGTAACGCTGATCATAAACGGGTATGGGCCACAGGAACTGGGCAAATACCACTACTCACCACTGGTGCGCTAAAAATGAAGAAGGCAACAGTTGAATCTTCTTTCTAAACCTGTTTATAAGAGTGGTACGGTCAAGATGTAATAAAACTATACTGCTACCTCAAAGCTTCACAAAGATTGTTTAATAAAGATCAGTGATACAACGTATCTCAAATACTTGCAAGAACATAGAAATGCGATAGCCTGACAGAGGAAACGCCACCAGCTTCGCTGCTTCATCAGTGTGCGCGAAGCGGAGCTGGTTGGATTTTTTTTTATTATTTAACCAGGACCTGACGCGCACGTGCGCAAATTGAAATTCCTGTTTTTCAGCTGATCGATATGTCTGAGCAGAGCTTTTACCTCATGTTTACTTCGCGCGATAAATTGCAAAATTTGAATACAGGTGCGTCGTCACATCAAAAAACAGAGAGGATAATAACAAGAAATGGCAACGGAAACTGTTTTACAGCGCTCTTCGAAACGACACAAACGAGTGAGTAACTATATGAGTGAGTAAACTATATCATGTCTGTTAGTTATAATTACCATATATTCAGGTAAGATACGCACACTGCACTAGGTCGGGTGGAAAAAAAGGAATAAAATAGAACGTCCTGTACCATACATTCAAAATGTACAGAATCACATGACATCAGTTCCATACGGAAGCTCTCTGAGCGCTCCGCCTTCTTCTATTTCTACCTTTGTTTACACATTAATATCAGCCAATGGGAATTGGCTCATATTCGCTATCTGTTTTCGCGGGCGCCCCATTTCGACCATTTAAGAAAACGATCTGACATGAGGGGTTTTCTGAAGACGCTCGATACGGGATGCCGGGCTAGTCGGTCTGCATATTTACCTCATTGTGATATTGAGAGAAACGAAAAAAAAAACGGACAGACCACACAAAAGCCAGGATGAGCGTCCATTCCGTTATTTTTTTTTTTTCACGTGGTCTATAACATTTTAACGGTATATGCATAAACATGCGCAAGGTTTCCTCATTGAGGGGCGCAATGTTTCATCGAAGTGCCCCCCATCCCCTCGTTGGTCGAGTCCGAAAGACAACATGCTTCAATGGATCCCTCCTCATAGGAATCGGTATAACACGAAAGTGAAACGTGTCTACACAGAAGTAGTGTTATTGTGTAGTGATATATGAGAGCTTGTACAATATCTATTCTGCATGCATCCGTCTTGACGCCTAGGTCTTAGAGGTTCATAGCCTGAGCCGCAAACGCGTGCGTCCCGCTGGCCTCTGTCTCGCTCGCAAAGGCACGACATTCGCCGTTCGAATCATGTCCTTTCTGCAACGGTATTGCAGCAGTTTTGTTAGTCGGTGTTCTCGCATTCGAAGTAGTCAGCGGCGGAGAAATCGCGTTGGTGCATATGGAAGCTGCACTACTCCAATGAGCCGGCGCACGCTGACACGAAGCGAAAGGCAAAGAACGTAACTGCGTCGAGGGCGCCTCGGCGTCGCCAGCGCGGCCAGTGTCCCTCGCTGGTATCGAGACGCTATAGCCATGACCTCCGATATCGCGCGAAATCTCGGAGTAAGCGCTAGTAAGTGTCGATCGTGACAAAATTACTTCTTCACCTCTCACAGACGGCGGCACCGCCCCCACCGCACCCCCCGCACCGCCTGCCCGCTCCGGCCCGTCTACCTACCCGCCAACAGAGAGCACCATGCGAGAGAGAATGTGCGAAAGATATAAGGCGCTTCTTGAAGAGTCCAGCGCCTGCCCAAGATGGCTTAGTTGGTTTAGCGTCGGACGCTTACCGTCGCGGCCGCAACGTCGTGTGCTCGATTCCCAGCGGCGGTCTTTTTTTTCTTGGTTTTTAGGGTCGAAGCCCTTAGGGACAATACACGCGCTATCCGCACACACCGCTCCGCCGTGGCGGGGTCACCTGCCGCCCGCAACGGAGGAGGAAAAACCGGTACCCGTGAGCGACGATGGGAGTCTTTCCGGTTTTTCCTCCTCCCTTTGCGGGCGGCAGGTGTCCCGCAACGTGCGGAGCGGGTTTGGGTTATAGCGCGTGTATAGTCCCT